>NC_054536.1:31618945-31881445 GCF_017654505.1 Polyodon spathula
ACAAAAAAAAAAAAAAAAAAAAAATGTGTTTTACATTTAATCATAATATAATGTGATTTCATTCTTTTTCTGTTCATTTAGAAACAAAAAAGTGTGGCTATGGTCATCTCAAATGCCTCTCGTTAATTGGAACAGCTGCTTATTCTGGATATTTTTACTTCTCCCGAAGCATCCTGATAATACGGCGCAGACTGTATAAGAAAAAAGGTTGTGTTTGTAATCGGACACGTTTCCTCCTATTTTATAGTAACCTTAGTTGTTATAGAGTATTCATCATTATTCTTATGTGCACAGTTTTGCATAACATGTACCTATGTTATTAGTTATCACAATTTTGTTTTCTATATTTAAAGTTAAACATGCAGTGAATACATCGCTTACCACTAGGGCTGTATAAGAAGGTTCGAAGGTTCGTTCGCTAGCCAGGAATTCGAAGAGTGTTTTAAACCTTCAAATATAAACAAGCACTTATAACACCATCAGTAAATTATGCAAATTAGTACCATAGAAGGTTCAAACCTTCCTTTGGTAATGTACCCTTCGTTGCAGCCCTACTTAACACATTACATATACATATCCATTTTGTAAGTATTTTATTTTAGTTTTTGATCAGTCTAGTTGCTATGCCCAGCACTTGCCACAATAATCAGACTTTGATTGGCCAACAGAATCAGGTGATAATATGTTTGTGAACAGAGAACCAATGTGCGATGTTTGAACATCATTAGATCCTCTGATATCTCAACACACCTGCTGTATCCTAGGATACAGTGTAGGGCTGCTTATTACAATGTTGGAGACAAAATAAAACAGCATTTGAATCAAAATATTGTGTGTTTCCTAGAAATAGTTCTGCGAAAATATTGAATAGTAGACACAAAATCAGTAAAAACCGAGGTCCGGTTAAAAAAAATCCTGTAATTTTTCTGTAAAATTTGGAATAAACTGGAAATGTGGAACACTCGATATGAGTTATACAATGAGTTACCCGATCCAAATAGTCTGTTCCATCTCCAACGATGCTCCTCTTCCTTCTTTTCTTTTCCTGTCCATCAGTAAATGGATTATGGGCTCTCAGATGATATTCGCAGAACAATTTATCTATAAGGTCCATGTGCATACTTGCACATGCTATGGTTTATCAATGACCATACTGTCAAATTAACCACAACTGGAATTTAAGTAAAGTGTAATATTTTGTATCAATGCCCGTGGGTCTTGTGTTGTTACCAATCCATTCTCTAGTCCTTCCTTCAGCTGGAGATAATCATCCTTTAAGTCCTGGATGGTGGGAGCGCAGTTGTCAAAACATTTATCCCATTTGGAATATAAGTCTCGTTGCTACTGGATCCTTGAGTCTGATTTTCCACATATGCTGTAGTCAGGAGAAGTCCTACGATCCATAGGAGTTCTGCCATATCTTCTTGTCACCTGTAAAAGATCAAGCGCAGTATCTGAGATTTAACTGTGTTAGTTTATCTCATTCCCCTGTTACAGGCTTTAAGCTGATTTATGTGTCACCATTTATCTTGATGTCCCCTTTTCCCCACCTTTCTTATTTTTATACACAGAGGAACTACAACTGTCTCCCATGGTCTACCAAAGGGTCCACTTTCTACATATACCTTCAACATGACCAGGTCACCTAATTGAAAAATGTTCCTGTGATGGTAAAAGTTATGATAAAACAATTGTAACATAAATCAATAAGTCATTTTTTTTTTTTTGTTTGTTGTGGGGTAGCTGTTTGTTTTCATTCCGTGAAGTTAGAATGTTAAGAGTTGTTAAGTCATGAGGAGGAATATGTTTAAAAACAATTGCATTTCCCAAAACAGTCACCAACTTTTCCCTGAAGAATTTTTTGAATATTATAGACATCAGTATTTTGGTTTAATATTAATATTTTTAAAATGCTGTTCAAACTGCGATTCAAGCGTATGTACAGTTATTAACATTAAAATGTTTCAAAAGGTTTATTTTTTTATATACACATATTGTTTGAGACTGTGCATATTACTGCAGTAAGAGACATGCAAATAAAGTCTAAAAGTAAACAAAAGGGAACAAATAACTTAAAAGCTCTTTATCTGGCACAAAAACAATATACCCATGTTTATTTTGTTCACAAGAGCTTATGGCACACCATGAGACTGGATTTTGAAACAATTCAGCAAAGACCTCAGCTGTGTATACCGTGCATACCAGCTGCTTTTAACAGCTCTTATAACTGTTGCCAAGGATGAGAGGACATTCAGTAAGCTTGGGGGCCCAGCTCGGGGTGGACCAACCTGGCTGCTACACGGTGGATTTACAGCAAGATTCCGAGACTTTGCATCATTCAGAGTGGGCATTCAACAAACAGGACTGTTATTAGGGGGGTGTTTTGCATTGCCTTTGCTAATGGTTATTGCCTCTGTCAATGGTTATTGCCTCTGCTATTAATCATTGCATCTGTAAAGTTCAGTTGTTGAGGCTGTTACTAGTTGCTTGGCTAGGAGTTTACCCATGTTGTTGCCCAGTATCTACCATTTTATTATGGTGATTGTGTTAGCCCTGTCATTATTATTGATTTGCAGTTTGCATCATTGTTGCTATATGTGTTGCCTCATTATCACTACTATTACTACAATTTACTTGTGTAATTTGGGGGCTAATAGTCCGGGCACGATTATGTAAGTTTCATCTCCATAGTTAATTGAGCACTTAACGTGGTGGGTGAGTGGCAAGACAGAGCCCTGTAGGGTTTGAAGGGCTATTTTAGGATAGGGATGTATTTATTGTGCTATTTATTAAATATGTTATTGTAGTTATTTGGAGTATCATGTTTTAGACAGTGTAATTTATCCCCACACTATCGGGTTACTGACCATGACAGTTGGACAGAGCATAGGCTTCCTGCCCCGGTTATTGTGGTATAGCAGGTCAAACAGTGTTAAGCTCTAATTATTGCAGGCTGCTGTTATCATATCATAAATCAAGCGATGAGATTTTTTTACTGTGTATAAAGATTTGTGTTTTATAAAAGAACTCTTGATTCTATGTGTGTGTGTGAGCTGGCACATTGCGGGTGAGAATTGGGTTACACTGAGATCCTTTGAAGAGTGGTCCCTGGTATGAGGACACCCAGGACCACTGGTCACACAAAGTAGTGAACCCCTTACATATGCATAGCTTGTTTTATAGTTAGATCTAGAAATGTCTGATGGGGATGAATTATTCTGGGTTTTGTGTAGGGTTGTTTTTTCCTCATCCTTTCCCTCTCTTGCTGCAGTCGAAGAATTGGAAACACTTCAATATTCTCTATTGTAGATTACAGCTCAGTAGCTCAGCGGTTGCATTTTAAATAAAATAAGACACCAGAGGGGTGCATCTTAATTATAGTGTATTTTGGTGTTTTGACCCTTTTGAAAATAAGGCGTTACTTGCAAAGTAGAACCAATTATGCATTTAAAATTGCAGAAGCTATAATGCGATAATGTATTTTAAGCTGTTGTATTAAGCTGTATTGTATTTTCAAAAAAGTGCAATCTAAAATTCTATTGCTCCACTGACTTAACAAACTTAACATACTTTTGAAAATGCAATATGGAGTTGCAACTGTGTTTTGTGACCTGTTTTTCCCTCTGCTCCTTTTGAAAATCAGGTTGACATTGTAGTAATTAATGATATGGTGCAGAATGAGACCATCAATAATGATGTGATATTTGTTCCATTTAATACTGATGTACAAGGATCTGGATCTCACTGGTGTTTATCAGTAATTAACCTTATCCAGAAACAAATCACAATTCTGGACTCTTTAAATCTTACTTCATCAAGCACAGATGTTGTCAACTTGAGGATACTTGTAACAGCTATGCATGTGGCTGCAGGAGTAAAAACAGATATGACTGAATGGGAGGTTGTGAATGCCTCTGACATTGCACAACAGAAAAACAGTCATTGCTGTCGTTTTTGTGATTCTTTATATACAGTCAATTATCTGTGACACAGAGCTAGTAGACTGGGATTTCAACAGTAAAACCAGTTGTTAAAGCAAAGTACCAAAAACCAACAGCTAAAATAAAAAATGAACAATTGAACCAAATGCTCAAGCATTGGAAAATGCAGCAATTTTTGATTACTACATACGTGCCACCAGTTGAAAATAGAGATTGAATCCAAAGTAGTCAAGAAACATCAAAATGGAGCGTGTGAATTAACGAGATGCAAAGGTAATTCATTACATGAATTACAAGTGATGTGTGTGGCATGCAGGAAGTGGTACCATTGTCGTGCATTACCACTGAAATTGGAAAAAATCCTGGAGAAATAATCTCTGTGTGTACTAACTGTGAAAAGTTCTTGCTGATGTTTTAACTTTTCCGGTTAATTTTTGAGGCGGCTAAAACTACTTAAATGCGTTTGATCTATTTTCTCATCATGTTAACTGAAATCTCTGAAAAGGCAATTGCAAATCTTAAGTCTATTCATCTGTCCTTGCACGCTATCTGTTAATAAAACAGCAATCAGCAGCAACCATTCCCCAGAAACGTCTGGAAACGAAAAAGCAATTGGTAATCGGCAATAGGCAACCAACTTTACGTCCTTGTAATGCATAATGGCACGGTTTTGTTAAGCCTTTTTTATATTCACAATAGTTTCACGAATATTTTATTGCAGGTCCTTGATTTAACAGAGGGTTCCCTTTCTTAGTTAAAAAATGTTTTATATTAAAACGAGAACAAAACATCCTGTTTCCAATCACCAGGCTAATAGTGAGTTGACTTAACTTTAGTGTTCTCAGAAAGGCAATCACTTAGTATAGAAGCATTAAAAAAAAAAAAAAAAAAAAAAAAAAAAAAAAAAAGTTTATTTCACTAAATGAAAGTGAACGCCCTATTTTGACATTAGTTGACATAAGAATGACATGTAAACTCAAGTAAACAGTTGCAGCAATCAATGTAAACCAGCTGTTTAATGGCAAATATGTAAATTAGCCTATTGCACCATTTCAAAACAAGAACTGCAATCTACTTTTGTACATTACAATTTGAACTTTTAAGTTATATATAAAAAAAAACCCATCAACTAAACTTTATAGAAAATACCACAAGCTAAACATTTATCAAATGAATTCCTGAAGTAGTTTGATATCTTCTCAGTATTTTATTGTTATTATTTAAAGTTTATTATTAAGAAAGTGGTTGTGTATTTAAATGGATCAAAACCAGGGGAGTAGCTATTTTCTTTAATACTGAGTGAGAAGCATTTCTGTATCAACTGAAAATGGACACAGCTAATAGCATAATTTACTAAATAAATTGCAGAAGAGGGATAATATTATATTTTTCAAAAACAATAATTGCCTGGATCTTCTTCAATTGGACTGTACAGATTAAGAGTAGGATGGAGAAGCAGAAAATTGTCAGTAAAACTAGAGAGAAATATTTGGGGATAGAGATAATGTCTATAGAGCAAAAAAACAAATTGCTGGATAGGGGTGGACAGGTGAACACGAAGCAATAATGTCATTAAACACAGACATAAGTTGACTTATTTAAATGTTTTGAAAAGAGGAACTGCATGAAGTAAAAGGAAACTTGGAGAGTTTGCAGTACTTTTTACTGGAACAATTTCACAGATGTTGCCGTCAGCTCTATATATGGTTGGAGTAAGTTTTGTTACGGATAGAAACTTGAGAGACCTTGAGCAAGGTGCTGAGTTTGGAAAATGCGGTCCTCCATTGTCCTTAAGGCTGTTTTTGTCAGCGTCCTCTGTGTGGCAGTGAATGGAAAGGTATTTAATTGGTGTGAACTGGCAAAGAAGCTGAAGATATCTGGGTTGGATGGATACCGAGGGTACAGTCTGCCAAACTCCGAGTTAACTGTTATATCTGTTATATCGTTTTGTCTGTCTCTATATCTACGTAATATATGTCTATTCACCCATCCTCTCTTTTTGTTAATTCCCTCCACCCCACTGTTAGACAGTACACCATAGAATGACACACTGCTGTAAGGATAGCAAACTCCAGTCTAGTCATTCAATTGCATGTTTAATAAGCAGCATGACATGTTTAGGGGTTTAATTGGTTCAGTTTAGTAATAAAGGGTGGACTTGAAGTACTATACCATGCAGTCTATTCATGATGTATTTTGGCCAATGGAAGATGGTAGAGAAGGAATTGGTAATGTTTGCATCTCTAGTCCAGCATTGGGTTGCACTAGCTTAAAAACATAAAGTTAAAATGCACTGTAAAGCTTCTACTAAGGTAACATGTAAAAGCAAAATTAATGACCATTATAGTTAAGCAAGCTGGTACAACCAACTCAGGTCTTTGGTGCAACCATATCCCTAAATATTTAATTTAACCACTAGCCTTGTCCTAAAGCTATTAATCATTGAATTATACCTGGAGTAAAACCGGAAGTGTTGTTTAAGGTGACTGTAGAGTCAATCATCTTCAACGACAACAATCATAGAACGAATAGATCTAGCTTAGGCCCCTCCTAAGAGCCTGTATGGATTATCAAGCCATGCTTTATAGGTGGTATTGCTGGACATATATCTGTGTAAAGAAATCCCAGCACTTCTTTACTCCTCTGAAGAATCCCATTTTCACTCTTCTCCTCCGGGATATGCATGTCGTTCTATGAGTCTCGTTTCAACACTCGGGTGGTGAACCGCAACATGGACAAGTCCAGAGATTATGGGATCTTCCAGATTAATAGCTGCTGGTGGTGCAATGATGGGAAGACACCACGCTCCAAAAATGCATGCAACGTACCCTGCAGCCGTGAGTGAAGGAGGGAAATGGGGGCAGTGGACACACATCACATTTCCTCAGGGTGTACCTACTTTATTGTAGGGGGTAGGGAGAGCCTAATAAAGTGGCTGCACCCTGTTTTTTCTTCCTTGCATTTCTGGTAAAAGTTCCTTTATCCCTCCTCGGCCTGCTGGATGATGACATTACCGATGATATCCAATGCGCAAAGCATGTGGTGAGGGACCCAAATGGAATGAAGGCATGGTAAGGGCTCTTAATGTGCAGTTTATTCAAGGTCCATCCTGCCACTCGCATTGAATGTTGTACAGTTGTGTCCAGCATCGAAATATTTAGCATACAACTGCACTTTTTTTCTTTTACAATTTTGGATCGCCAATTATTTTACCCCAGGTTTTCTCTCTTTTGGAATGACCAATTATTATTATTCAGCCTGGCTGCAACCCCATACTGACTAGTGAGAGATGAAAACGATCACTCTGCAAGCCCGCCGTGCAGCCACCTCAGAGCTACAGCATTGGAGGAGCACGCAGCTCTGGATCACTTACAGACAGGCCTACAGGCTCCTGGTCAGTCACAGGGGTCGCTGGTGTTCGGTGAGTCAAGGACTCCCCAGTCGACCTAAGCCCTTCCTGAACAGGCAGGGCTTGGCCAGTTGTGCACTGCCCCCTGGAAACTTCTATCCAGGGTCGGCAGTGGCATAGCCTGGATTCGAACTAGCGATCTCCAGGATGGAGAGTGAATCCTTCACTCCGGGTGGAGTGCCTTTACCAGATGCACCACTCCGGTGCCCCACAACTGCATTTATGAGGTGTCTGGCTCCATAAAATATTTTGAATAAATTCAAAGGTGATTCAGTGGAACGTAAAAAGGTTGGCCTGAGTTGAATGCATAAATTCAAAGGTGATTCAATGGTACGAAAATAAGGTTAGCCTGAGTTGAATGATATGGGCAGTATATGACCCACCCCAGTTCAGCTTAGTACTTGTTGGAGGGTAATGCACAGTATACCAGCATTGATTGGAGAAACAAGGTTGTGCTTTCATAGGTCATTCAATATCACCTACTAGGATGGGGTTGAGATGGAGTCATTGTTAATACACTCTATTACTGTGGAAGCATCAATAAACAACTTGTTAAAGAGCTTAGTCTGTAATGATGGGGTGGCTGGTTTACCACTGTAATTTTGCACAGTAATTTTGCAGTTTTCCCCACGCTTTTGCCATGGATATACTATGTATTTATTATAGTTTCATATGTTTTAAAATTTTTTAGGCTTTACAACGCTTACACGTGTTTCACTATGCTTTATTACAGTTTGCTATACTTTTACAATGGGAAACTTTGGTGTTAGAATCCATGTCATAAGGCAGCATAGACAACGTATAGACACAGATTACTAAAAACATAGCCTAGTTCAAAATGTTAGATCCTAAACGCAGCATCCTACTGTCATTTAAGATTTCCATTCTATATCACTTGCTGTTGGGGTTCTGGATCAGGCTGACCGCATTTAATCAAGTCCACTGCAAGGTTTTATTAGACAGCTAGTCTGACTATTGTCTTCCCTGTGGTACTATACGGTGGTGTTGTAATTTTAACAGCTACTTTACATTTTAGAGATATTCAGAGTTGGTAAATGGTTGTGTATTATACTTTATTGACCAATCCAGGTCCCCTACACCTTGTCAATGCCCTTCCCTTCCATGCCAGGCTACTGAAACAAGCCCCTATAACCTGGCTGTAGAGATTGGTGAATGATATGTAAATAAGAGATAGTAATAATGGGGGTTAGTTCGGTATCCTGATATACAACCCTCTTAACCTGAACTGTGAAACAGTCAAGCAATCTTAATCACAGCACTATCTACTGCTCTGAATAGCACGTCATATACCAGTTCATCGTGCTCTTCATTCTTTACACAAACGGTCATCCTATAATGAAGTGATGTAAAAATGTCTGGGAGAAACAAAGATGCTTTAAGGTTTCTCAAAGTCTCCTGGCTGTGATGACGGAAACAGAAAATGACGTACAAAGTAAAGAACAACAAGAATACATGACTTTATGTCATTTTATACAATTGTTCACCTTTTCTGCTTTTGAGTACTTCCTGAATAAATCTCAGAATTTGGTTGTGCACCTGGTCTATTGTGTACTTGGTCTATGAAGCAGGTAGAGCCAATAGCGGTTAAAAGGTTTATATACACAAAACTCCTAGACTATTGTTGAAAACAAAGGAACAACAACAGCCAGTTCCATGAACATTAAAATGTATTTATTTCATTATAAACAAACAACAGCATTGTACTTTTTATATAGTAGGTATGACCCAATGCTACCCAAAAGGTAAATATTGGTCATTAAATTGTCCTTACACAATTGAAGAAATGAATCCAGTTTGCTACAGATGCCCCAAGTGAGAAAGCTGCAGTACCAATTCCCCCCTGAGTCTTGAATATAAAGAGTGCTTTTGAAAGCCAGGCCAGAACTCCAAATGCAGTGAGAGAAGAAGTCTCCAGTTTTATTTGGTGGAGAGAGTATTCCTCTGCAGTCCACAAGAGATGGGGTGGTACTGAGTGGGAGAAACTTGGGTATAAAAGATGACAGTTGTCTTAACTATTGTATTCTTTTTGTTGTTTGACTTCAGTTTGTATAATTTTCTGTTTCGCTGATTACATGGTGACTTTAACACCCTGAAGTAGTACCACTGCAGGCTCAACACAACACCGAGAGTTTAACTGTTAACCAGTCCTTATAACACTCTGCCCCTAGGATGTAAGAAATTAATTGTTGCATTCCCCAACTGAGGCTACAGGGGCGCTTTAAACTCCTGAGTTATGGAGTAATAGAAAACTGTATACAAAGTGAATCTAAACAACAAGATAAATTGGTTAAGATAACTGATATTTTACATCCGTTGCTCATTAAGTAATTTTCTTATGTCTGAGAAATATCCCTTAAATGATGCAAGGAAGGCAACCAGATATGACCAGGTGTTGGTGTTGCCATTTCCTCCAGAAGTTTGTCTTGTAGTCCTGGTCATTGCATGGTTTGCATTGCAGCTTTGCTTTATTTCTGAGGGATTCTGGTTGCAATGTCGGTATACAGGACACCTGGAACCAGCACAAGATTAATCGATTATTAAAACCAGAAAATCCTTACTCATTTCAAGCAGGCAAATTAAGGTTGTGTTTTTTACTTCTTGTGTGCAGTTTGCATGGACATTCTCAATTAGAAAAAACAGAATTTGCTTCTTTAGTAGCTTCAAATATCGTTAATTGCTTTTTTTCACATTCCCCTTACTATTCCCATATTGAGTTATCCACCTTTACTTCGCTTTGAGCTGTGCTTTGATCTTGTCTGGAGAATCCTGAGTCCTGATACTGAAAAGACTTCCTCGTTACATTTTTAAACTCACTAGCCCAACTTACTCTACATGTATATTGACAGTGGGAGTAGGTTTCCAGAATCACATTTATTTATTGTCCCTTATAGTTTACACTCTGGCTGCTCAATCTATCTGCAGGCCCACCTTTATTACTCATTCCTTTATTACCTACTGTCCACATTGGCCTATAGACTTTGCACAATGCTTTGACCTATTAGGGACCAGGGGTGAGTCATTATAGTAACCTCTTGTGAAAGTAAAAGGGGAGTTGACTCCATCCTTTGCAGCTCAGTGTGTCAGAGGAAGATACTCTCAGAATTGCAGTGGCAACGTGTGGTTGTTGTGTATTATGCATAATAAAAAAGTACAAAATAATCATTTAAGATTATTATGATTTCAAGTACATGAAAGTAGATGGCTGAAGTGTAATGCTCGCTCCAGGGATCAGCCTATTTTGCCTCCCTGGCGCATCAGAATGCACAACGGCTACAATGCTTGCTCCCAGAATCAACCACAGTGCGGCCTCAAGGGCAGCTTGTACAGTAGTTCTCTGGGATCTTCAAGTGGGCACCTTCCATCCTTGGTCTTTCATTGACTAGCCCACAACACCTTAAGAGGACTCGACACTGATTCTGGCATCCCAGCATCACCCCCCTCCACCCCCCACTCAGCTATGCCCAGTTTACTTACCTTTCCTTACATTACTTTTTTATTTTTTCTACTGTGCTTGAGGTTCCCAACCAGAAACTTTTTGTCTTAACCAAAGCCACTTGCTGCTTCTCTCTGCTGCTACAGATAAGTTCTTTACTATGCGTCGCAACTCTTGACAACTGAATCCGATGTCTCTGAGAAACCGGGTTGTGGAGTGTGCCACAAATCCTCGACAACCCACCTCCACTGGGTAAACCATGTGCATATAAATCCCTGAGAGGCATGGTAAAGCAGACTGGCAAGAAAATAAATATTCCGGAAGCAGTTTGAGCAATTAATCTGTATATAGCTGTGTACTTGCCTTGCTCTTCAGCGTGCACTGTACGACTCCTGGGACCTTGAACACAGACAAATAAATCAATTCTTTTAAAATGGTTTCAGTTAAGTACACTTTTTATTGAGTGATGCTTCAAACTCACCTGGCACTTTCTGAGCCCGTAGAATCCTAGTTTCTAGCTCCTTTAGAACACGTCTTGATTCAAAATGACATAATGCAATGCCCTTCCAACAGTGCTGGCCCCACCAGCTTCATATTATTATTGTAGACAAGGTCAGCAGATTGTAAATATCTTATAAATGTGTGTAGAAGCTAGTATAACCAGATTGTGATCCAAATACATGAAAACGAGCATGCAACAAATTATCCACACTGTGATCTAGATATTAATTCATCATATACATTCTTAATTTTCAATACATTACAGTTTAAGTTGGTTAAAATAAAAATAAACCAGATCAAAACTGCAGAACCAACAATTTGAGATGTTTTTGTAATTGGTAAGAAAAAAGAAAAGGGCATGTCTTGTATCTGTTTTGGCAATCATTACCTGGCTCTTCTCTGGTAAATTTAATTTCAGTGTACATGCAGTGACTTGGGCTTTCTGTAGGGAAGTGAAAATTGCAGTGTGGTTAGGTTTTTGTTCAACAAATGTTTCCTATTTATCAATATCAGTTATACACATCAGTTATCTACACAGGGTAGAGTTAAGTTACATTAACGGAAATTGCACAACAAAATGAAGCAACACTATGTTCACGGGGCGGAGCTATGACCCCTGATAGTGTTTATTGACAGAGTTAGTAAACATATACACATATACAGTTAAATATTTAGTAAAATGTTAAATCTAGTTAAGAGACTTAAGATTTAGTTAAATATTTAACTAAATGTTAAATCTTGTAACTACATTTATAAATTATATCTGAATGTACACATTTTTAAAAAATATTTATTTTCACAACATTTATAAATTTGGGGAAAAATACAAGATTTAAGTTAAATCTGGAAAAAAAAAGACATGTTAAAATATTAATTTTTTTTTTACACATGGCACCCCATACACATGCACCTGGATCAAGCCCTTTGTAAATCTGTTCTGATAGATTTAATTGTCTGTTGCTGCTGATAAGGATCATGTGCATAAGTGTAGTGTGAAGAAGTGTGACTGCGTTAATATAAGCAGGCTAAACTGCTTACAGCCCGTATGTAGCTGTACATTTCATGGGATTGTGTTCACAATAGAGAGTGCAGCTTCCCAGCTGTTTGCTGTTAATGTGAGACAACCAGGGGAGGAGGGAGAAACCTTCAGCAATACATGTGGTGTACATCAGGACAGCTTGTACATAGTTCTGTATTTCAGCAATAAATAACAGCGTAAGAATATTTACGAATGAGAGAGGCCATTTGGCTCATCAAACCTCAGTTTCTAGTGGTTGCTTGATCTCAAAACTTTATCAAGTTGGGTCTTAAAATATTTTAAAATACAGTAAAAAAAAAACAAAAAACATAAATAATAAATAGAATTAAAAGTGGGAAGAATGATGCTGAAAACAAAATAATAATTATCTGATAATGGAATGTTTTTGTGTACATGCTGAATACATATTTACACATATACTGTAGCCATAGTAACACACCTGACTTAGTTTGCATTTCAGTTTCCTGAATAACAATAGCATATACAGGGATGTCAGAGCCCTCTTGATCTGTAAGGGAAAGAAATACAGTACTTGCAATACAATATGATCGCTTGGATTTTGTCTTGAGCCCAATTACCTAAACGGTACATAGGGCCTATTAATGCCCGGATGTTGCTTTTGTACTTCAATGTCACAGCATAATGAATTATGATTTTGTATTTATTTGAACTGTATTTATTTAGTATTTGCTGTTTATGTATCCTTCCGCGTAAGCAATATTGTCATCCATCATAATAATGTTGTCTATGAGCTTCTCTATACAATTAGCATATAAAACAGCATTTTTCAATAGAACTGTAAAAACCGGTAAACTTTTATTTGAATAAACTGAAAACAAAGATATGAAAAAAAAGGACTGTGTAAGTGCTTCCAGAGATGGAGCACCATTACAACTTTTTACACTTATAACTTTAAAGCCTGTTTCAAAGCTTTTTTCAAAATGGCTGCTCTAGTGCACTGGAGTTTGAGATCTGTCTTCTAAACCTCTTTATATGCCACCCCCTTTTCTTAGCATATATTTTGTTGCCCCTCCCCTCACAAACACATATTAAAATGTTAACTTTATATTTTAATAGGTGTTTTTTTTGTGCAGATTTAATGTAAATTTTGTATTTTTTTTCTAGATTTAAGCACAAAAAGTACATTTACTTAAATTGCATAGACATTAGCAAACACATTATTAAAAGTTTTGAAATTTGTACTTTCAGATATAATTTATAAATGTTGAAAATGTGTATCACAAATTCCACATTTAAAATCGCCCGGGGAGGCCAGTTCTCCATCGCCCTGGGGATGCCTGCACATCACCGCTCGGGGATGCCTGCTTTTGCTGGAAATTCTGGGGCCAGAACCCAAGAGAAGGGAGCCACCAGCTACAGAGAAGGGGGGAGAGGTGAGGAGACCACTTCAAACCGCAGTAATTTCACTACAGGAGTACGTAGTGCCGCTGCCACTGCCGGAGTGTCCCGCACTGATGGCAGCATTACCGCTGCCAGCGCAACTGCACCGCTGAAAGACTTGCCTTTGCTGGAGGATCCAGCTGCAAGAATTGCTTGCCTGGAGGAGCCAACTTGTACGCTGCCAGCAATTCTGCTGACAGGATTGCCCCGGCTGGAGGAGCCAGCCTCACCATGGTCAGCACTTCCGTTGCCAGCGTAGCTGCTGTTAGCCTTGCCACTGCCAACATTGGCACTGACAGCATGGCCATCTGTGGGCTCTTTGGTACCTCTGTTCCTCATGTCCCCCTCACTGACTCTCTGCACCACACATTTTGCCCACCGCTGCTGTAAATTACTGCAGAAAAAGCTCTGGCTTTTCAGTTTCATACCACATCATGGATCGTTGTTGTTGTGTTACCTGTTTGACATTGTAGGCAATAATCCTTACACTATCAGTGCTCTAGAGCGGCCATTTTGAAAAAAAGCTTTGAAACAGACTTTAAAATTGTAGTGTAAAAGGTTTCGGGATGTTAACAATGAAAAGAAAAACGCTAGGTACGTTATTTAAACAGTTGTAGCAACACGTGGGGACGTGTAACGTTATATTTTTTGGAACTACACTGCTTACTCTTTAAGATTTGCTTTCTTTCTTGCAGTCAGTGGTATAAAGCACTCATACTGTACCTGATGTTGTGCCTAGGTTATGGCCACCTTGTGCACTCAATGAAGGAGACAGCCACTGTCCTTTCAAACTGTACAACAACACAAAGATCCCAAAGAGCATTCAGCATCAGACAGTGAAAAGACACTGCCTCTCTGATTTCAAGGGTACCACGAATTATCTGCGTGTGACAGACAGCTGCAGGTATCATGTATATGACAGTACACACAAAGTCCAGACAGTAGCCTTGTTCTACAACGTGCTTTATGTTTTGTACTTTAGTCCCTAGGAGGGGTTGTAGTTTTTTCCTCGCTACGCTCTTCTGGTTGCTTGTTACCCTTATGAAAAAGTAGATATACTTTTCACATACTTAAAGTATACTTTCCTTTCACTTCCTAAAAACTATTTTGGTCCTAAATTGGCCCACTTTAGTATGCTGTAAGTATACTCATATGCTTTACAAGTATATTTTAAGTCTACAAAAATAGTAGCTTAAAGTTAGTATACTTAAAGCGTAGGGTTGAATATACTTAAGTACAAAATAATACTACTTCAAGTAAACTAAAAGCAAGCATCACATATTCTACCAGTATACCTAAAGTGTTTTTGAAACATACTTTAAGTACAGACTTAAGTTTTATAAAAAGTACATAAAAAGTATGAAAAAGTAGTATGTTGAAGTATACTATAAATGTACTTAAAATATACTAAGATACTAATATTCTACCTTAGATATACTTGTATTATACTTGGGTACTGCAGGGCCACATGGTTTGCTTTCGATTAGTGAGTCATTAGTAATAACATAATCAAACAACAGCAGTACCAAAAACCACAAAGCACTTATACACTCATGCACATACCACAAGAGAGGTCCACATGATTCCAGGGTGCCTGTTTTTAGAGAAGGAGACATTTGATCATTGATTGCATACAATAATGACACTTTTTTTACAAATTGCTTATCACAATGTACAATATGTCATACCCAATATTAATTGACTTTAACAGATATATTATAATGTGGATTATTACTAATTAATGTACAACCAGGTAAAACTTTAGAAATGCATCACTCATATTATCTACATGACCTTTACACATCTGGTTATTACAACCTTCCAGTGTAACTGGCATCACATGGCCTACTATGAAATCACATTACTTCATCCATATATTAAAACTCTCAATCATAAGATGTTCAGTAAAACAAAAACAAAACAAAAAATAAATGGTGGTATTAAATTAGCTGACCATTTCCCTTCATAGAAAATAAACATTTGGTGCTTTCTCACAGCTCCTTTCTGAAGCATTAACTAGAATAAGCAGCCTAGCTTTAACATTGGTTTCATGGCCAAAACACCATAAAGTTTAAAGATGTTTTTCTTTAAGTCAGCTTGTCAAACAAGCACTTGAACACACAAATCATGTGTTATTTTCCATAAAATTAAAAAAAAAATCAAACAAAAAAACAAGTTACACAGCTAAGTGCAATTGAAAGGAGAGATGAACTGTTTCCAAGCATCAAATTCATATTTTTTAGGACTAGTCAATGCAAAGTGTAACAATCAATATCCTACCTTTCCTTTTCAACCAGAATAGCATGCCCAGCAGCATACCCAAAAGGAGAAAAAATGTGATGCATGTTACTATAATAGATTTACTAAAAGTTTTTTTTTTATTGTACACTTCCTCTGCATTGCCATACTTATTTGTGGCCACACAGGTGTAGCTGTCTGCTCCCTGAATGTAAAGTATTCCTGTTGTCTGGTACAGGGCTGTGTTTCTTTTGACATGGGTGCTATTGGTGACCTTGCCCCCGGGAGTGATCCAGGTGATGGAGGGTAAGGGGTTTCCCTCTGCAGTGCACAGCATCCTATATCCTGACGGGGGATCAGGGTCCAGAGACAGCTGTAGGATTTGGGCTGGGGCTGGAAGAAAGCAATTGCAAAGCTACATTTTCAGACAGGATTAAAGTAATTGTTATGGCATAAACTACCAAGAAACGACTCTTTTTGGTCTGCCTGTTGCATAGGTTACTTGTTTGTCCTGTATGAAATACTCTGGAAACATTTACACTTTGAATAGGAACGACTGTATAGAGAATAATGGGCCTGATTTTCCACTGTGTGGTACTGATTAAAACACACCTTAAATTCAGTGAAGTAAAAAAAAGTTACCAAAAATTAATGCGATGAAAAAGACTATTTATAATGCATTTCAAGTTAAAAATCTTTTCTTAAAAACAAGCCTTTTATAAAAAAAAAAAAACAATTCTTTCACAAAGACACTTCAGAAGTGTTTATTACACAGGTCTGCATTTACACTTTCAAACAGATAAAAGGATAAAATTCCAATCACTGGCAAGAGAGAATTTTGCCTCTCCAATATCCCACTGACTGGAAAAATTAATAAAGCAATAAACATCTTTTGATGGGAAAACATGGGTCCATGTCAGGATGTAATTGCCTTTGTTTCGATCTAAGGGTAACTCTGCTCTTTGACCTGCTAAAACATTTTATTGAAACCAAAAGAAAAAGACTTTTGCAGCAATACAAAGGCTCGACCGGCAGAACACCTGGACCAAGGTGTAAACGATGGGCTTCACTTTGCATCGGACCACGGAGCAAGGATTAATGTGGGCATGGCAGAGCTAAAGTCCTGCATGTAAAAATGTACATATTGTGTGTTTTGTTGAAAATATTACCTACGATAGGAATGTATTCTTCACTAGAAAAATATTGTTTGCACTCAGAGACAGAGTTAATAAAGAACTGAAAACAAAGACAGAATTGGCCATGATTGTGAAAGAAAACAAACCGACCCAATGGGTTCGCCCCACTGTAATAGTAGAAAAGCCTGAGAAGTCATTGCAAATATTCCTTGGACCAACAAGAGCTAAAGAAAGCGATTAAAAGAGAACACTACCAACTCCCAAAGATGGAAGAAATCGGTAGTAAATTATCAGGAGCCAAGTGCTTTAATGCTTTAGATGCTTCCAGCGGATTCTGGCAAATACAGTTGGATAAACTGTGTTAAAAGTACGCAATGTTCAACAAGCATTACGGGAGATACCGTTTTCTGAGACTGCAGTTTGGAATCTCAGGTGCACCTGAAGTCTTTCAAAAGAAAATAGCAAAAATAATGGGAATTAATGGTGTCACAACGTATATTGATGATTTGCTAATCTGGGGCAATAACAAAGTAGAGCATGATTTGAGGCTGCGAAGAGTGTTAGAGCGAGATAGAGAGGCGGTCTTGAAATTCAAGAGAAAAAGGTGCCACATTGCGATGCAGCAGCTGAAGTATTTGGGAAACATCCTCACAAAAGACTGCATGAAACTTGATGACGCAAAGATAAAGGTGATTGTAGACATGCCAGAGCCAACAAACAAATCAGACCTGCAAAGATTTCTAGGTATGATGAATTTTCTTGTTAAATTTCTGCCACAAATGTCTTAAATGACAGCACCACTAACAACTACTACAAAATGACATTTCACCCTGTTCATGGCTCCAGCAAGGCAAGAGACCTCCTGGTGAATCTGCTCCTGGCTCTTGCTAGACTGGCCATCTACAAGACCAGGAAGCGTAAGATCGCTGGGGAGGGTCTTTTTGACTGCGGGGCCATGTTAATTTAGAGCATGCCCACCTGGAGCCTGCTGGCGACATGTCGGCCTTTGTCAACCAGTGGGCTCTGGGTGGCGTGCTCTGTACTACCCCCCCCCTTTTGTTTTGAATATTTAATTTACAGTCCTTTTAACCATTTTTTTTTATTTAATTAGTTAAGAGCCCATCCATTTAGCATCCTCAAATTGAGGATGCTAATTTGAATTCTTCTCTCCAGCTGTCATTTGAACTCAATGTTGGACAGTCCAATTATGGGCTTTTAAATAGAACTACAAAATTACATTAAATTGCACTGGACAAAAGAAAATGACAAAGCTGTAAAAGAGCTGAAGAATGTCTGACCAAAGCCACTGATACCACGAGGTGCCAAACAGACCTTGGCGATTGTTTGAAACAAAGGAATGCAGAAATAACTACAAGAGTAAAATGTAAAACTGCATAGCCTCTGACATGTAAATAGCAAAGCCTGCATAATTCAAAGCTGGAGATACAATGAAATAAAAAATCTGGTAATTGTAAGATTATAAGAATACTATAGAAATAAGTTCTGCAATATAAAATATATCTCCTACACAGAAAATAAATATACAGTATATTTCAAAAATATATTTTAAAACACAGATTGAATTATAAAAAAGGCTGCAAAAATATATTGAAATATAAAATTGCATAAACAGTATTTAAATAGATTTTAGACATACATTGACATATATTTTAAAATATACCCCCAACATATAGTATGAAATAGAAGGGAACATATTTCACAATATGCTTCCATAGACTTTGAAATGTATAAAGTGATATACATTTACTCATACTGTGAGGTAATGTCATTTATTAATTTATTTTCTGTTAAGACGATAATGACTTGTGAGTGATAATATAAAGAGTAAAACTTTTTCAGGAAAGGATAAATACAAATTAATAATATTAGTAAAATATAATGTCTGGTAAGGAATTAAATTTAGACCCGGGAAAACATTTTAAGAATTGTTAAAATGCACTAAAGAAAATGTGTATGTTACAGAAACACTGTGGGCACACCACAGCATGCAAAGAAAACTTAAAAAAAGAAAAAAAAAATGTATTGCAATATATTTTGAATGTTTTCTGAAATGTATGACAATATATTGCACTAGACATCATATATTTAGGAAAGACATGACAATATATTACCATGTATTTTAAATAAAAATGTTATTGCTTTAACATATACTGCAATATATTATTTTTCTTTATGGGTTGGCACCATAATACTGTAACTGATTAGACTTTGTGTAATTTTTTCATATATAAGTAAAGTAAAATCATTCTTTTTTTTTAAAGAAAGAGGGGTGTCAGGATATTGGGTACCAGGCTAGGGTTATGGAAAACAGAAGAATGTCACCTGTTTAAGATAGAGTAATATCAGATGTATTCTCTTACCTAGTACATTTAGTGCTCTCCCATTTTTGTCTTGAAACTTGTTATAGTCAAGTTCTACCCGGCAGTGATACAGGCCACTGTCAGAAAACTGCAGGTCTTTAATGAGCAATGAAAGGTTCCTCTGCTTTGGACTCCCAGCCAGTGAGAAGCGGTCTGAACTGGCAACCGAACATCCATCTGAGCCTGCATATGTATTGTTAAGAGTACTGCAGTTAAAAACAACTGGGCCATCTCTTGTATTATGTTTTTTCCAAATGACCACAATCCTCCCAGTGTATCCGAGTTGTTGAGGATGCGTCAAAATGCAAGGTATCACTACTGGCTTACTTCTGGCACCATTTACCGGAAGCTGGGTAGACATGGACCAAGGAACTACTGAATGATCTGTTACAATGACAATGGACAAGCGAATTTACAAAAAAGGGGTGATGGTTCCACCACTGTTTACATTGTGCATATTTTCTATGAAGTGGACGATCTCCATTACCATTCAACTCTCTGGAAATCAATTAACCCTGATACTTCTGTCCCAAGGGGCTAGATTTATCTATCACTATAATTTGCCAGTATATCTGTGCCCCCTTGAGGATATTAATTCTAAAGCGTCCACAAAATACCATAGTACATTTCCAAATAATACAGCATTAACAAAATAATACATTCTCCACAATAGCAATGAAATGGTAGAATACAGGAATGCACCACCAATATGAATTCTTTTAAACTATTACAAATGTAAACAATCTTTAAAAACTAGGAAACACTTATATATACTTTCAAATCTTTTTCAATACAAATTTAAATCATCAGTCATGCCAACTTTAGTTCATTTGTCAGAAACAGACAGATAAATAGATCGATATATAGGCCCTACAGCACAGGCAGAGTTGTAATGCACCTACCTGTGGTAACCAGTGGCAGTGAAAAAAACAGAAAGAGCAAAAGCCCCTTCATTCTTACATAACTTTTTATTCTAACATTCATGTGTGCTCAAGCCGCAGTTTAAAAGGACAATTCAACTTCCTTAAAACTTTTGTAAAGCGATGACAAAGTCACATTGGAGAAAGGAAGCAGTATTTTGAAACAACAACATCATCATTACATTTATACATAGCTGCATGTAACAAACTTAATAACTACTGCACATATATACAGAGGGTACTTATAATCTCTTAATATTTCTATAACAATGTGTTTGGTGACGTTTGGTGCAAAGTCAAGGTAAAATAGCTTTGGACACGTATTTCAAAGTTGATTCTTGCACAGGAGAAACCCCTCTACATCCCCCATATGTATTTAACCTGGACCAAAATGGATTTTGGTACAAAAACTGGGCAAACATGGCGCAGATAGCAAGTTGGCATGTTATCCCACTAATGCAAATTGAATAAGTAACTGGGGTATTTCAAGGGTAAAATCGCTTTGGGACAGTTATTGCAAAGTTGATTGTCACAGACGGGGAACTCCTCTATGTCACCCAAATGTTTTTATCCTGGCCCAAAGTGAATTTTGAGGCACTATGACTACTTAAAGTTACCAACTTTCAAAAGCCTAAATTTGGGAGTCATAGTTTGCAAAGACTGTAACTCAGTAAGACTTTCTGCACTCATCCAGTCTGCAGTAACGGGGTGTGAACTCAAAACATGCCACATAGTAAGAAAAAAAATCAAATAACCTTATGTACTTTTATTCAATATATAAGGCATTCTAAAAATAACGACAAACTTTCTTTCAATGAAAACCTGTCCTCACGTGGTTTAATAATATTTTATGTGCGGAGTGTCTAGAAGAGCCACTGCGAGGTGACTGGCAGGAAACAGTTTTTTTTTTTTTTTAAGTTGCAATAAGTGAAGTCGATCTGCGCTGTGTGCCAAAGTCAACTAATATTTAGTCTCTCTAGTTGTTATTCTGCATTTTATAATAAATATCTGAGCTCCCATATAAAATACAAATGTAAATAAAAAGATTCAATGTACATTTTACTATTGTATCATCATGCTGCCTCGTGGTAATTAGGCAACACTATCAATTTAACAAAGGTTTAACAGGTTCATTACTTTCAGTTAAGGATCAATTTTACAGACTTGTCCTGTCTCAAAGTTTCTCATGGAATATGGGGGCAGCTGGCTTTAGATTTTACCTGCGTCCATCAGGGTGATGCTTAATTACAGTTGTGCCTATGGCCAGACGTTCATGAAAAGCAGGACAATAATAAGATTTGACTACATTTTTGGGGACACAGGGACATGCTCCCTAAAAAGAGGACTGTCCTGGGAAAATTGGGAGGGTTGATAGCATTAAGTATTACCAGTACCACGATGGCTACGACTACTAATAATAGTAATCACATTATATAAATATATATAATAAAAATATGAATATTTTTTAATATTGTATTTTCTATTGTAATACTTGTAAGTCACATTGGATAAAGGTGATAGCTAAATTAATAAGTAATAATAATAGTAAACACGAATGTCTTCTCAGTTTAATGTAATTCTGGTTCTTAAATCACATATTTCCTCATTTTTTAGTCCCCATGGAAATCAACAGTAAAATTTCCTAAATTCTGCAAAGATAAAAGTGTATTTTCTGTAAAGAACTTGTGAAATTCTGCGGCATTGCTTTTTAATAAAAAAAACAGTGTTAATGGGTATTAATAAATTTAAAAAAAAGTAAGTTAGTTCAATGCATTTTTTTATTAAATCACATTACTGAAATCTGAAAAAAAAACATAACATGTTACTCTGCCATATTTTATGGGAATCAAAAGAAGAAAATAATAAACACATACAATCAGGGCAGGCCTGATAGTAGGGTGAGAGAGGCCACTGCGCAGGGCCCCCACCCTTTAGGGCCCCGCGTTCAACCGGACTGCCGTGATATTTAAGGTTTGTTACATGCTCGCAGAATGCTCAGGGTTGCAAATTTTTGGTACTTCATATTGTGCCAGCAACATTAAATTCTGGCACCAGTAGTAATTTTTAATTGTTTTTTTTTATTCCTTAGCAACCATAGTTGTTGATAATTTCTCATTGGGTCTGGACTACTCAAATGACCCACCCACACTCATCCACATACCCAGGAGTGAAGGGAAAGCGGTAGCAATCATATTGCAGGGCACTTTTATACAGTTATCAATTACATCTTTGTTCAGCAAATCAAAAAGATATGTGGACAATAGTAAGCTTAACAGGTAACAATACATTGTAAAATAATGTTTAGTGTTCGAAAGCCTCTTCATTTGCCTCCAAAGTTAAGCTTTGCTAGTTTATAAACACATTTTGTTGATTAAAACATACTGATGCTTTGGTTGGATGCATATAATCATGGATTTACGTTAAAACCAAATCAGTTGTTGCAGCTGATGTAAATCTAATCCATTAATACAGTTCAATGTAGCTGAATTCACAAGCTATTGTTTCGTTAATATGTTGAATTTTTGGGCTACTCAGGTCTGCCGTCATAGGTTTCTTAAAACAGCAATTTTGGTGTTAAGAGATTATATGATTGTTTCTAATATTGTTCATCTTTTTTTTTTTTTTTACCAAGTAAAATACTATTTCTGAATGGAAAAATATAATAATAATAATGACATAATGATCTACACATTAAACTCTTTACATCTTTGTTTACGAATTATTTTTCTTCTAAGAAAAAAAATAAAATACCAGGCTGCTATTCTTGCCATGGATTTGGCAGAATTTATGACAAATATGGATGTGATTAGATACTACATCTATTTACTGAAACACAAAATTAAAAACTAATTGGGAGGGGGGGAGGGGGGAATTTAGCACCAGTCTCTCTGGTGCTAAACTTTCAAAACAGTTTAGCACCAATTGTCTTGATTTGCACCCCTGATGGATGTAGCTGCAGCTCCTCATGTCATCACCTCACAAGTAGAACTCCTATGAAAATGCTGCAGTTCATGCATGAAAACAGATTAGCCGACAGATCATTCCAGTGACTGTTGCTTCTGGTGAGCGCAGCTTTTCCAGGCTGAAATTGATTAAGACATATATGCGCTCAACGAGCTCTCAAAAAAGATTGTCAAATTTGTCCATACTGTCAAATGAGAGAGAAGTTGACAATAATTTAGAATACTCAGATTTGATAAAGGACTTTGCTGCCTCTAAAGCTAGGAGAATGAGATCGGAAACTTATAAGGTAGGCTACAATGATTAAGATAAATTTCTACTGTAGCATTCATTTGATGTTCTGGGCCTGTACTCAATTATCAACGCCTAGGGCCCCACACAGCATAGTGCAAAAGTTAACTTTTTTTTAAAACTGTTACAGCATTGACTATTTCATGCCTTTTTTTAAACTCTTTTCACTTGTATAATACTATACTGGGCTTGCCCGCGGGCCCATTCTCGAGAGAATATCTCCTGAACTATAATAGATACCTGCAAGGTTTGCTAGAAAGTTCAGTTTTAGAGCTTTCCGGAGATGTATAACATGTCCGTATCAAGCCTGGGACACACCAGCGTGTCGCTTTGCCTCAAGTCACTTTTTGATATAAAGTGTTTCAATGAGATCGGAAACACATAAGGTAGGCTACAATGATTAAAGACAAATGTTCTTTATTTAATTTCATTATAAATTCAGCTGGCTCTTTGAGCTAAGTTTTCCACTTTTAATAAAAATATATAACAACACACAGGTGCCAAAGCAGTCAATTTGACTTTTTTTTAACTTTTAAATTACTCTACTTGTGAAAAGACACGCGGTTGTCAGTTCTTGACTTTTACTAAATTCACAGCGTTTGAAAGGCAGGATCGAAAAAAAAAAAGTTATACTGCCTCGAACTTCCAGCACTGTCACATTGACGCTATAGTATACTTATGATACAAATATATATATATATATATATATATATACTATATATATATATATATATATATATATATATCGCGATATATATTATATATTAGCCAAGCTATATATATATAAGCTGGATTCGCTTGAGTCAAGTGACATGTGTCATATTCCTACAACAAATCAAATGGTGCAGTCAAGCACATATGTGCCTGAAACCTTGCAAGCTTTATATTAACGCCTGAATGCCCCAATTACTTATTCAATTTGCGTGATTGGCCAACTTGCTATCTGTGCCATGTCAGCCCACTGTTTCTGTACCAAAAAACAATTTTGGCCCTGGTTAAATACATATGGGAGACGTAGAGGGGTTCCACCTCTCTGAGAATCAACTTTTAAATAAGTGCCCCAAGTGATTTAACCCCTGAAATAGCTCAGTTACTTATTCAATTTGTATTACTGGATAACATGCCAACTTGCTATCTGTGCCATGTTTGCCCACTGTTTTTGTCCCAAAATATGTTTTGTGCATGGTAAAATACATATGGGGGATGTAGAGGGGTTCCCTTTGTGCTAGAATCAACTTTGAAATACGTGTCCCATGGCAATTTTACCCTTGAATACCCCAGTTACTTATTCAATTTGTGTTGCATTTGCGGGATGTGAAGAAGAAGTTGGAATGGGAATAAGAAGCTGGTCAAATAAGAAGCCAGCTTCAGCATCGTTACAGAATCTATAATGTTCACAGTTACAGTTGTGTAACCACGTTTCCTCCATAACCCTATGATCTAATTCCTTTAACCACATGCAGACCCTTCCGCCCACAGTACCTGCTTCCCCTTTCTCTTTCTTTAAATAAGAAATATAACTAACGCAAAGTCATAGACACTCAAGTATTATTTTTATTTTATTTATTTATGTATACTTTGGTTGTCAAATTAAGTTTAGCTGGAAATAAAAGGGTAACTAGACTGCTTTTTCCCAGTATTTACAGTGACTTCTTATTAAGGATAGGGAAGAAGAGTATTTCAAAACTTTATGTTGAAATCACAAGCTAAATTATCTTCACTTGAAACATTTATGTGACATCATCTTTGGATCGTCTTCTTGATTAACTCTAAGAATGTTCAAATTAAAAGTGGCTGACTGTTTTTCTAGAGAAGAGGAGTGCAGGCAGATATAGTGTTGATGATTAACAAATCCACAGAAAACTGGGGATTCATTAACGAAACCATAGTGAGTCAGAACAATTCAACAGAAAACCGAATACCATTTCATTATGCAACAATCGTTAAAAAAATAGTTAATTCATATTAAACATTTCAAACGTAACACTTAGGAAAACAATTTCAGTTTAGCATTTCATACTGATTGCTAAAAGTAGGGTAATACAATTATACATTAACAATGTAAAACTTTTTATTTCCATTACAAATCGTGACAAAGCTGGGACAGACTAAAATTAAATGCCCATTGACTACTATGGAATAAGGAATGCCCATTGACTACAATGGAGAAAGGAATGCCCATTGAATAAAACAGGAAAAAGGACATCTTATAATTTAAAATTCAGACAAATCTTAAAACCCCTGTTATCATTACATAGACATTAACTATTATACAAACTAAAGGTGGAATGACATGGAATGATAAGCTGGTAATTCCGAAAAAAACAGTAAAATCATATAACGAATGACAGCAGGTATCTTAAAACCCCTAGCAAACTAATGTATTTTGTAAATGGAAAAAACTGTTATTCCATGTCATTCCACTTGTATTTTGTACATTCATGTATTATTCATTTATATATATTTATTTGTAAGAAATGATATCATGAGTTTTAAAATAGTTGTTTTAAGATACATCATCCACTGTGCCAAAAGAGCCAGGCTCTTAGAGCAGATAGTCACAGCTTTGTTACTCAACTCAGTCATCTACCAGGGAGAGTTCATTACACGTTTTGGGTATAAGAAGAAAGAATTATCTTGCAGGAGGATGCAGTCTTGCCCCCTAGAATATGAGAAAGCCTCAAATGTAATGATATCAACATTGCAATACAGATATTTCATCATATTATTTGTGCCAACAGAGGGGGCAGAGGAACCAAGAATTGGAGTCAGTAAGCAATAGTAACAACAAAAGGCTTTGCAGACTATTTTACATCCTAAGTGCTGACAATTCTGAAGTCTCATTTTAAAATCCTTTATTAATGTAATTATTTGAAGCATTTACAACTTTTTATGGGAACTCTATGGGGTATGAGAAACATACAAACATTATAACATAAACATAAAACAATTATACACACATTGACTGAAGAGGATATAAAAGCTACGAGCACCAACATTTCAGCACAATAACCCATGTCAGAGAGCAAACATGATAATCACAGATCAGAAACTAGGGAAACTACAGTAGGTAATTCCACTGTTCCAACCAAGTTGTTTCTCTGTAAGGTACATTTGAAACCAGTTACAAGTTACAGTTACCTCACCCCTTAAAGTATATGCACATTACCCATCAGTTACAAATTTGAAAGTTTACTGGGGTATACCAGGGTAGAAAAATCATTGTGCAAAAGCGCACAGTAGCATTACGTGTTTCTAAATAATAATTAAAAAATAATAGCAGTAGAAAAGTAACGACTCTCACTCTCTTCATCTTGTCCTTCTGGGGCCAACAAGAATGACCTCTCAGTTCCTATTCCTTTAGGCGAAGCATATCCAAAATTCAGTTTCAGCACAAAATTGTTCCTAAGCCAAAGTATTCTCTGAATCAAGATTTTTTTTGTGTGTGTGTGTGATTGTCACAAGTGACTAATTAGTTGGGATTGTGCACATTATGTTTGGCTTTTGTATGTATTATATTTTGGTTTTATTTGTACTTGTTATGTTTCATACTTTTTGTTCATTACCCAAATGGAGACACTTTTGTTGCTTATTTTGTATGTTTGCGTTATGTATTTATTTTTTTGTTAAGAGTGTGTTATTATTTGTACAACAGCACAGGTGAACAGAAGGAGAAATTAGTCTCATTCCCCAATTCCAAATTCAGCCAAGTGTTTTCCATTTACACCAATTAACTATGATTGACAGTCCATTATAAAAAGGGAACCACAAGTACAGGAAGTGAACGTGTGGTTCAGGGGGGGAACTGAATGAAGGACACAGGAAGTTGGCCATTTTGACAGCACAGACCTGGATGGTAAACAACAAGGATTGTTTGGAACCTTAAAAGGGAATACAGAAAAATAAAGACATGGCAGCCCGGTGGATTTTCCTGTAATGAAGAAACCATTATTTTACTTACCCGTTTGTGTCATTCCTTTACACTTGTTGGGTAGTAGGGTGACATTGGGCGGGACAGTCCCGAAATGCAAACACCAAGTCCCGTTCCCGTTCCCGGGCTGTATGACTGTTGGACGGCATTTATCCCGCATTCCCTCGACACAGTTCAAACCTACTGATTGGCCAACGTTCCACCACAAGGGAGACCGGTGTTGGTTGTCACACTTTTTATTTTTTATTTCAGTATAACTTTATTCCAAATATGATATTTAAATGGTTGAAAATGCGCCAGTCATCTGTGACAACCTGCCCCATAACAAAGTGAAATATGTGCTAACCTTTATGTTCAATGGAATTTACCTAAAATTATAAGATGGTCGGGTTCCAGACAATGAAACACACATTTCAGTGTTAGTATCAGCTGCCTGTGCCAGTTATGAGCACTGTGCCAACCAACCCGTGTGACAACCAACCTCGGTCTCTTTTAGCAACCACACCAGAGTGCAAAGTCCCGCCCCTACAGCGTCATTCACAATGCTTTACACAGCCATAGAATAATTGACACATTGTGTAGCCAATCTAAGAACGTATTGTCCCAGTTTCTTATGACCATATCATCCTCCATGTTCCCCAACGGCTGACACTGCTTTGGCGGTGCAGGCAGAAAACTATAATTCATACACAGCCGTATATTATTATTTTCATTTCAAAGGAGATACTGTTTTTCTAAATGCAAAATGGCCAACTCCATAAGTGAAAGAGGCACTGATACCGATAGTGAAACATCAGACTAGGAGAAAGATGGACCCTCAGCCTCGGCCTCTAACACAACGCCACCAATGAAAAAAGTAAACGCCTATGTAAATTCAGACAGGCCATACATGTGGATTTGGAAATATCCAAAAAATTCAACTAAAGTTTTTTGTGCATTATGTAGAAGAGAGTTTGGAATTGGACATGGAAGTGAAAATGATATCAAGAAGCATTCAAAGTCAGATGGACACAATATTGTTTCTGATACCATACAGACACTAATGACTAGATTTGCTGTGAAATCAAATGATGTAGACAGGATAAAGAAATGTACCAACAAAACCAACAAAAAAAACAAACAAACAAACTAGTTGGCATGTGTTTAACGATTCAGACACAGCAACGAAAATATCATGCGGTCGCACAAAAGCTGTGGCTATAACTAAAAATGTACTCGCCCCATACAGCATAGAGCTTATGCTAAACAAATTAAAGAAGCCCTACATGTTTTACAATGTGTCTTCTGATGCATCAAATAAAGGAAACACTAAGCTCTTTCCTGTTGCTCTGAGGTATTTTGTACCAACACAGGGTATTCAGACAGGTCTGTTGTATTTTTACAGTGACCACGATGAGACAGCGGTTGCGATTTCAGAGACGCTAAAGCGTGTGCTATATTCTAACGGGCTTGACTTATCCCTCATGTCTGCCTACTGCGCTGACAATGCCAGCATAAATAATGGAAAACACCATTCAGTGTATCAGTTGCTTAAAAAAGAAAACAATGGGCTCGTAGCTGCCAACTGCCCAGCACACATAACCCACAACTGTGCAAAGTTTGCTGCTGATAAACTGGAATATGATGTGGAGACAGTGATCATTAAAATTTTCAACCTCTTCTCAGTTTCAGCGAAGAGAGCAGAGAACTTAAGGGAGACTTTTGAATTTGTTGACATAGACTGGGTCGAGATAGTAAGACACATACCAACTCGATGGCTTTCCCTTGCACCAGCTGTAGACAAGATGTTGAAGTCCAAGCCAGCGATCAAATCATATTTCCAATCACTGGGAAAGAAACACTATCTGGACTGGTGAGCAAGCTACTGCTACATCCATTCCAGAGCTCTACATGCTGTTTCTGCAGAATGTGTTGCAAATTTTCCAAGAAACAGTTCTTAAACTTGAAAAACAGGATCTGCCCATCACTAGTTTGTACCGTACAATGCTGTCATTAAGAAACAAACTACAGAAAAGGAAAGAAGACAAATTCTTTGGCTGTTTGGTGAATACGGGTCTGAAAAACCTGACAGAAAATGATGCAAAAAAGACGGAACAGGATCTGTTGTTTTTACGACAGAACGCTAAACTATCTTGAAAAGTGATTTGATTTCTCAGATGCCAATCTTGATTTTGATGAACTATACAAAAAATTTTCATGCATTGCTCCGATACTTGGCTGTGTTACAGAGACCAGTATGACCACTGACCAAAAATGGAAGAATATGTTTGACAAGGCAGGCCCTGCTGCTGAGCAGAATTTGAAACATCTTTTGAAAATTGTTTCATTTGTACTCAGCATGCCTTGCTCTAATGCCTACACTGAGAGGGCGCTCAGCTTGATGAACATGATATGGACGGATCAAAGAAACCGGTGTCCTGTGGATCTGATAAAAGCTGAACTGCAAGTAAAATTAAACTGCCGGTTCTCTTGCCTTGAGTTCTTCCAATTTGTCAGATCAAATGCCAAACTCTTGGAATCTGCGAGATCTGACAGGAAGTACAAATTTAAATCGAAATGAACACTGCTGGTTTTATTTTTATTTTATTATTATTTTCACATTTTCTGGAGAACTGTACCTTATATGGCAAAAAAAAAGAAGAACAAAACCAAAAAAAAAAAACACGAACTTTTGAAAAACAATCTGAAGGATTAAAGTCCAGGGAAGAAAGACACATTGGTAAGTGGACATATTTTTTTAATTACCTTTATTAAATGTTAGCTTGCATAATTCAGGAGGCGTGCAGCAAGGGGGTCTCCAATTTCCTGTCAATTAGTACCTATTTACTATTTAAGCCCTGATCACTTGCACCTTTGCTGTCTAGCGTTTTGTTTTTGTAGCACACACTCAGACGCCGTCTTTTCGTGTTTCTCCGCTAATCTACACTTCGTTGCCTTTCACTGGAGGTCAATTCTCTGCGCAGTGCTCCCAAGATATTATCAAATATTTTCCTACCTGCTCTGGTGCTGTTTCTCATTATTCAGCTTCTCCATTCGGCTGCATGAGCTCTCATCTCGTCCGCGTCTTCATTAGACAAACTGGCCCTCCACTAAAATCTCTAAAGCTCCTTCAACAAGACATCGACATTCCTGTCATCAGCATTTGCCTTGCCATTGCTCCTCTATTTAATCCACCATAAAGATCTGTCAGCTGAACATTCCTTTACTCTTCGCTTGCAATCAAGTGCCCCTCCTCCACTCCCAGAGCCAGCAAAATTACTGTTCCTTCATGGGATCCTACCCTGAACTTCTATTAGCTACGTTCAATGTTTTAGGGACCTGTCCATTCAGTTTCGTGCTCCGTTTCGCCGTGTGGCGGCTTGTGCTTTCAACTCGTCACAACAAGATTCAACAACACTGCTGTTATGCAACTTTTCCACCAGCGCTTCTCAGTTCGTGGCTACCACGGCAACACCCTCACAGCTTTCTCCCTGCCTCACCTTCCCGTCTGTCTATATCAAAATATATTCTCCATTTGCTAATTTCCACTCTTCTGAAAAGCCACTTCTCCCCCTACAATGATTTACCCATGGAGATCAGCTGCCTCTCGGCCACCTTCCATGCTTACTCCATCACTTGGCTGCGTACCTCAGGACTGATCAATTCAGCACGGTCGTCAAGTATCAAGTTCCCTATCTCCCTTTTCAAGGTATCTCCACAGCAGGAACCCCCCCCCCCCCCCCCCCCCCCCCCCTCCTCAGACCATCTGTTCATTGATTCCTCTCACTTCTATCATCACTCGCCTCGTCTCGAGCAGACCTCCCTCCATTCCTCCGCCCTTGTCCCCAAGCAGGCCTCCTTCCTGTCCACCCTTGCCTCGTGAGTAGGCCTCCCTCCTCAACTCCACCCTCTCCTCCAGAGCAGGCCTCCCTTCTCTCCTCCTTGCATGGCTCCCTCCTTTCCACCCTCTTCTCCGAGCAGACCTCCCTCCTCTCCACCCTTGCCTCCTCGCAGGCATCTCCCTCCTCTCCACCAGAGCAGGCCTCCCCCCCTCGACTCTCCCCTTCCCCCCCCAGCCTGATCACGAATGTGGGGGAACTGGTCCTCCTCTGCAGTGGAGTCCTACATTCATTCATCCTTCCCTGATATAGTTGCTGCTACTTCTAAAAATGCTAGAATCATCTCTACTCTTCGGAAAGGCTGCTTCTCCCCCTACGAGGATCTACTCATGGAGACCATCTGCCTCATAGCCTTCTTTGGCTTTCTCAGAAGCTCCGAATTCACAGTTCCCTCAGCTTCTTGCTTCCCCTCGGTGGGTATTCGTTTATGTGACCTCTCTTCTATTTCCAACTCCTATTTTCTTATTTGGCTGCACACTTCAAAGACAGATCAACTCCGGTGCGGTCAATTCATTCAACTTTCAAGGACCAAGTCTGCTCTCTGCCCTTTTCAGCAATGTCAAGGTATTTCTCATGCAGAAAACCCTGCCCCCCACTCCCGGACCCTCTATTCATCAATTCTTCCAGATCCATCGTCACTTGTCTCTGGTTCTCAACCCACCTCTCCACCCTCCTCTCCAGGACAGGCCTCCCTCCTCAGCTATTCACCCCATTCCTTCCGTATTGGTGCAGCCACCTCCACTGCAAGGGCCAGCATCAATCAGAGCCTGATCAAGACCATGGGGTGCTGGTCCTCTTCTGCAGTGGATTCTTATGTTCATTCATCTCCCTCTGACATAGTTGCAGCCCATTCCAAAATTGCTAGTATGCCTGAAGTGGGGGCTACCTGTCTGCCGGAGCCACTAGAGGTTTTCCCCTAATTAGCTTCAAGGGTTTTTTTCCTCTCCACTGAGCAGCAGGTATAAACAGCCATATCCTACTAAATTTACTAACCATTCTCCTGTTTGTTCCGTTTGTCCTTCTAGTCTTTTGTTTGTGTTATGCGCTGGCATGTGCTCTTTTGTTTGTCTCACAGTGTGGGTGATTTGGTGAAGTGCCAGGGGTCCATCCTTTTGGGGGGCAAGTGATCATCACTTCCCCAACCTCAGGGCAGGCTTCAGCCTCCCTTGATCTTCAGGGGGGTTCTCACCGTGTGAGTCAGAGCGGACCCCCGGCCACACTCTGTTCTTTCGCAGCTCCTGCGCTTATCTTGCCTCACTCAAGGCTGTTTTATACTCTTTCTCAGTTCGGGACGTGGCTACTCATGCTCGAGTCCCATGCTAACCTCTATGCCTTGTTCTTATCTCAGGTCCCAGGCAGCGTGAAGTCTCGGCCAATTGGGGGTCTAACGAGCGCCCCTTTACAGAAGTCTCAGACGCTGGATACCTCTCCCTCTCTACCTCCTTTCGTGTCCCAGTCTTCCCGGGACCATCTTCCTCTGAGGGGCGGTTCCACGAGTCATAACCCTCGTATATGTTTTCGGTTGCTAGGCCTTCGGCCCTGAGCTCGTGTCGGCATCGCCGCCCTCAGTCAGTGACCACTTTTGTATCCTGTCTTCGGTTGCTAGGCCTTCGGCCCTGAGCTCGTGTCGGCATCGCCGCCCTCAGTCAGTGACCACTTCTGTTTCCTGTCTTCGGTTGCTAGGTCCGTCGGCCCTGAGCTTGTGTCGGCATCGCCGCCCTCAGTCAGTGACCACTTTCTGTATCCTGTCTTCGGTTGCTGGGTCCTTCGCCCCTGGGCTCGTGTCAGCATCACTGCCCTCAGTCAGTGACCAATTTCTATCCTAGCTTCCATGTCCAGCTTTGCTGGTCTGCTACTAGAGTGGGCCTCGCCCGCTCTTCTATCCTAGGTCCGGTCCTTTCTAGCCGGCACTCTGTCCTACTAACTGCTCCCTTCTGCTTCTTCTGCCCTATCTCTACCCTCAGCTCACGCCTCGTGAAATATAAAATGTGTACATATACAATACCCAACCCCCCCTCATTTTTTTTTAAATGCCAGGTGTCCCGTTTTTGTGTTTTGAAAAGGTACTCACACTATTGGGAAGGTCCGGGTGGTCAGTACAAAATCCAAAACAACCTGTGGGCAAAAGGTTATAAAGATAATTATAAAAGCATATAATAACAAGGATTGAATAGTATAATGTATAGAGGAAACCCTGACACTATTGTACATATTCTTTTGTAGTAAGTTGCCATTATATAATATTACAATATGCATATTAATTTGTTACAGTAAGAACAGTTATGCCTAAAAACAGATATGCCCAGCAGGAGGGGCAATTTCAATTGTTAGAGGTAACTGTAAAGTTGATTTTTGATTGAAACAATGTCATGTCAGCCGTTCTTTCACAATTTGACTAATCTGATACATCAATACAATTATTTTAACCAGTACTTGCTTTGTTTCACATTTTTACTTTTGCAATTGAGTAACCACTGGTTTCAAGTGACCACAAGTAACTTTATTCATTGATGACAGCAGATGGACATGTTAACTTAGAGGAGGAAGTGAGTTCAGCTTCTATGCAAGGAACATAAAACACTACAATCTAATAACATAAACTCTACTTGCATATATATATATGGGAGGAAAAATGACTATCAAAGTGTTATTTAAAATTAAAATTAAAACTAAATAACACAAGTGATATCAGTGCTTGGATTTCTTGTCATGGATGAGTTTTTGCAGAGCTCCACATGTCACTCTGGTCTGGGCAGAACGCGCTCTGCACAGTGTCTTCATTTGCTCTGTCGTGCCATCAGACAACTTGGTTTCTGAAGTAGAAGAAATGTTTTATTGCTTGCAACAAGAAGTCTGGAGCTGATATTGTAATCATGTGGTCATTTATTGCTTACATCACGTGTTGCTACAACTGTTTACATTTGTGATTGCCTTGGGATGTATTTGTTTCTTTATTAAAACAATAGATAAATATAGGATGGAAATCTGTTCAATTAATTAATTCCTGAATATTGACTTTTTCTGTCTAGCAGGGTTAGGGAAGAACAAGGCTAGGATTACATTTTACTTAAGGCATTGTTACCTGTATAGATAAAGAGGCACCCAATAACAGAATAAACAAAGTTTTAGCAGCATAACATAATTGCAATTCCCTTTAGCACAGTTTTGGTGTATCTTTAAATCTACTAATGGCTATGCTTTCATTTTAAATTGACCCCAGTCTCGAGTTCCGATTTCCAAGACTTAAGTGGTTTTTGAGTAAATATACTCACGTTTATCAATTTAAAAAGTATAAACAAGCTAAACCTGTTGATTTTGAATTTCAACCTAAATGTCATGTTGTTTTGTTCGGTGAAGTTCTGGTATTTAAGTACATCTGCAAAAATGAAGCCGTAAAGAAGGTGTTCATTGTGCGCTATTTGAGGATTGCAAAAAGGATTGTTGAAGACATTAAGTTTTCATTTATGGGTCTACTGCAGCAGTTGAGCAAGTCACTGACTGTAGTTCCGGAGATATGCTTTATATAGCTTGCTGTACATCGTTCCCTATTTACCTATACTCTTTGTGCTAATCAGAGCACAGTATATCCTCAGAAGAATACTAAGCACCAGCCTGTGAGTTACACAACCAAAGCTGAGCGTCTGTGTAAGCGGATCACATGATCAGAATGCTTACTGTGGTACTCACAGATACTTGAGGAAGTTGAAAACTCTCAGAGGAGACTGCCAGACATCAAGGAGAACGATGAATGAAAATCCACTTTCTGCACTCTTCATCCTCCTTTGCACGAACTTCGCCGGTGAGTTCCCTTGCAAATGTTTTGTTTGATCAAATAGGGGCTTATACTGGCTATTTTTAAAATAATCCAACACTTGTCACTGGAAATGTTTTAATAAATAACTTTATACAATTCGCCAAAACAGACTTTTAGAAAACTAAGCAAATAAAGAGATCTTATATTAAATTCCTGAGTATTTTTTATTTCAATTTGTGTAGGTGTTTTTTCTCCTTGCAAAGAAAACATGGTGCAAATGACACTTTGGAGTAAATGAATTTTCCTCACAGTCTTTAACTAAATAACTCCACAAAATAATATTGTATACAGCAGGGCTGTCTTTTTTAAACTTTTAATGACCAATGAAAAGGTAGATAGATAGATAGATAGATAGATAGATAGATAGATAGATAGATAGATAGATATATTTCAGTATTTTGATAACATGTTTTTTTTTGTTTTTTATTTCATTAGAGAAATTGACATAATTACAAATTTACAGTTTTGTACACCTTTTACCATTACATCTGTGTTTGAGTGTTTGAAATTATAAATGAAAGCAGTCACTGTGCTTTACTACTTTTACCCACCCCAAAAAAAGAGACCATTGTGGCTAAATTCATATCCTCCCTTTGAGTGTATTGTTTATGTGAGGATCTTGCTGCAGACAGAGCAATGCTGAGTATATTGATGACTGGATAAAGGGAATGTTGTGCAAGGTTGTGGTGTTCACTTGCTCTCCTATCCTCCCACTCAGGATGCCTTGCTAATGAGAGCTCTCTGGTTGAAGTGACTGGTAAGAAATGGTTCTTTTATTCCGATCTGCTATCTGACAGATTGGAATATGATGTTTGTTATTGCTATTTAAATTGTTGCTGTATGTCCTCTCTAACCAAGAATATCCCTTAGAGTGACCTGACCAAGTGACAGCAGCCTTGCCCTTGCATATCTCATAAATACTGTACCGCTAAATGCTAAGTCATATGAATTAAAATTGAATCCATATAAATCATTATTTTTCCACATTCACTTGTTTTTTTCATCATTGAAGTTAATGGATTTGATACTAACTCATTTTAAACAATAGGCCTTATAGAACAAGATACTGTTGTCTTTCAAACTGGTCATCCAACTAAATTGAAAATGAATGAAACCCTGGCATACTGCCCTGGTTAGAAGTATTGTGAACACTACATATAAAAGACAAGTGGAAGTACAGTGTGAGTATAGTTCTGTGTTTACTGCAGGTTCCCATGCAGACAGCTGGACTATGAAGGTCCCCTCTGAGGTGACTGCTCTGGTCGGCCATTCTGTGGTCCTGCCCTGTACCTTCACTCATCCCTACCGACACCACCACGGGACCATCTTGGTCACCTGGAGACTGGGACAGCCCTTCACTGGCACTGTGGTGTTCCAGTGTAGCAGCCACAATGCCTCAGACGGCTGTGAGACCCCCCTGAACCAGGGACATCGCTACCAGCTCGTGGGGAACTCCCGGGCTCATGACTTGTCTCTGCGGCTTGACAACGTCACCTTCCAGGATGCCAACAAGTACTTCTGCATGGTGGAGCTCTCAGGACACCTGGGTGCCAAGTTTGAAAACAAGATGGCCATCCAGCTTATAGTGGCAGGTACAGATAACAGGGAGGGTTGGGAATTGATTTAACCCTGTGCAGCGGCTGCTTCAAAATGAATCAGTAGGCAAAGTGAATCGACACTTGGTGATAATCTTTTTCCGAGACACAGCAATGGTCACTGTGGTTTTATTTCTGGGAGTTTTTTATTGACTCATCTATAGTTATGACTGTGACTCAAATTCCATTGCTCTTCCTGAAAGCTGAAGGAGGCATTTTGTAAGTCACTCAAAAACAAGTAGGCAACCCACAGTAGGTGTAGCCTAAATACAACAATAACTCAAACCGTTGCCTTATCTTAAGAAACCAGTGCACACACATACCTAGGGTCCTCGTAAACTAACATTGAGGTGTTAAAAAAGCTGCATTTTATCTGATTATATCCTAATTCAATCTGAAGGGCTATAGAAGGCTGCAGTGGTGGTACATGATAAGTCTGGAGAAGATGTAGAGAGATGGAGAGAAATACAGATTTGATCCATAGAAAAGTAAATGAACACCCTAAAAACATTTCTTCAAAGTATTGTTTGTTTGTTGTATAGCAGTGCATAGCAGTATGCATTTTGTATGATTGTTTGAAATTGGGTTGTTTAAACACACTTGGAACTGTATTGCATGTTTGTGGTCGTTATGTCTTTGACCCAGTTGCGGACCGTACTTCTCATTGACCCTGTTGGATGTACTGTACTCCAACCACAGGCCATTATTGCGATAGACGGGCCATTACAATTTTACATGTCCTAATAAAGTGGGCAGCGACTGTAAAATAGGAGCATATCCATACCTTAAACAATCCTACAATGTGAGTTAAACTAAAGAAACTTCTTAGCAAAGACTTCAGTGTCTGCTACACTATGCAGTTCCTTTAGTTTCCCTCTTCTAATAGACAGGCTGTGCAGTGCAATATACAGTCTTGAATGTGAATGTTGTTTGCAGCGCCGGCGCAGATTGTGGACCTGTCTGTGTTGGGTGGGGGTGAGGCTGGGTACAGTGCGTTGTGTCGGGCTGAGGGAGAGCCCCTTCCCAGAATCTCCTGGACCGGGCCCTATGGAGACCTGCTGGAGGAGGCAGGCCCGCCCCAGCTGACCCTGAGGCAGCACCAGACTACTCAAGAGCTCCAGAACCTGAGCCAGGACGGGCGATATACCTGTATCGCCAGCAATGCCTACGGCAGGGACCATGCCACTGTCTACCTGGTCCACCACACGCATGAGGGGGGCTCCTCCGCTCTGCTGCTCATGTGGATCTCTCTGGGAGCCAAGCTTGTCATCTTCCTTTTGCTCCTAGGGGCCCTTGTGTGGCTTCAGAGCAGAGGTGAGTCTCTGAACTCACAACTTTAAAACAAATTTACTGTTTCAAATCTAGTAAAAAAAAACTTTAGATCATGCTACCAGACAATGGGAAATGTGTATTTCATTAAATATTTTTAATTTTTATATATATATATATTCATTAGGTATATATATCGATCCATATAATATATATATATATATATATATATATATATATATATATATATATATATATATATATATATATATATATATATAGTTATCCTATCCTGGCAGTTTTAATGTTGCAATCCTGCATTTTGTTTATTTTCAGATAACAGTAAACATGAAAGTTCAATCAGGTATGTATTTGGCAATCTTCTTAATCTTTGACTAGGAAGCAGTGTGGTTTAGTGGTTAGAAACTGAGACAGTGTGGTGTAAAAAAGTTTATGGCTATTGTATCATTTTGCACTCTTTCACTGTACACTATATATTGTGTAACTCCCTTTTTTTCCAGGATGCAACAGTGTTCCAGCTATGAGAATATATAGACACCAATGGACTACCTTTACTGAAGTACAAATACATTGGCCCACTACCTGTTACACAACGTTTAGGAACCTGGCATCCGGTTTAGTTTTCTTGACCACACTGCATAGAGCTACATGATTTCTTTAAAATGTTTTCAATGAAAAAGGCACCAGCTGCACCAAAGATCAGAAATATTTCTTCTATGGTTAGCTCTGTCCAGTACAAGAAGGGGACATTTCATGTGTCTGTTGTTTTTTATGTTTATATTTTATGTTTAAATTTAGCACTTAAGTTTTTCAAGCATTTAAATATGTAGAAAATATGTATTTGTTATATAAAAACTGTAGAGAAAATGATCAGTTTTGAATGTGACAATGCTATTTTTTCCTGCTGTTAATAAATATTATGTTTAATCATTAAATATGTTGAAATATCTATTTTAAGACAGTGAAATAAGCCATTTCTACTGTGAAATAAACACAGCCCTAAATATAAAAGATAGAAATCTACCATAACCATGGTTTTGCTAAATAGAAATGTTATTGAAGAAATCATGTTTTGCCTCCTATACTTTACTTACTGTAATGTGCATCTTCTGCCATAATATATGGGGATCATGTACATTTGTTGAATGATACTATATGACAGGAAGTTGCTACCTGTAGGTTCTTGCTTACTTGTAAAATTTTAATAAAGTAAGTGTAATGGGAATTTGTTATTCTGTATTGTTTGCAAATGCTGTTGGCTGTGCATTTGGTACCTGGATGGTTAGTGTTCTTCACCAGGTCACCCAGAAGGTCACCTTACAGCGCAGCTTACAGCGCAGTTGAAGTTTCTCGAATGATGCATACATAAATAGAAATACATTGATATGCAACTACCATCATCAAGTGTGTTTAAAGCCTTACTCTTTATTTCTTGGTATTTCAACCTCAACTGATAAATGACTAATGAGCAAGTCATGGTCATGTGAAAAAACATGCGTCTGAAATCCTACTAACTTGAACACAGAACAGCACTGGATGATTAAAACTGTTCTGTATCTGCACTTACAATGTAGGATAACACTATGTAACGCAATTTTTGTTCCTGGGTAGTAAGTGTTATTTCCCAATTGGCTATAGCCTTTATGAAGGCTTTCAATCAGGGTGAGGTGGAGACTACGGAGGAGTGGATCCACCTAAAGGCGTAACCATCGCTGCAGATCTACCAGGACATCTGCCTTAAAGGAGAAGCCTGGGCACTCCACAGTGTTCAACCACCTGTGCTGAACAGGAACAAGGGGAGGAGTGGCCTTCCCCTGAAAAAGCAGGTGCAAGCTCCAGCACCCAAAAGAGGAGAGCCTGAGCATTCAGTGCCCAGGAGGGGGGAGCCCAAGCATCCAGCACCCACAATGGGATGCCTGGAAGCAGCAACATCACCCAGCGTCCCTCCTAGACATCGCAGCCATAGTCCTTGACCCCCTGGCTGCAGATATGGGAGGGGCCCCACCATCTCCAGTCCCATCGGGAGGAGCCATACCTACTCCAGCTCTACAGGCAGTAAGTACGTCCACGCTATGGCCCAGAGGAGAGTCACATCAGTCCCCAGTGCCAGAGCAGCTGGATCTACCTCTCAAGGTATGCCTGCCATCACATCCTGAGGGACCACTCCTGCCCTGTCCTGCACCACCTGGGGATGTCAAGGCTGCACCCCGTAGGGCTACCGAGCCTGCAATGCCTGGGGCCTTTTAGGGCCTGTTCGCCACCGCCCAGGGATGCCTGTCCAACACTGCCTGGGGATGACTGTTCATTACCACCCGGGGGTCTTTCAGTGCTGGAGTAGAATTTCCGCTGCCAGGATTGCCTTTAATGGAGGAGCCAGCCTTACCTCTCGTAGCATTTCTGCTGACAGCATTGCCACTAGCAGCATTTCCATTGCCAAGATTACCCCAGCTAGAAGAGCCAGCCTGGCCAATGTCAGCACTTCCACTGACAGCATTGCCTCTGTCAGAATTGCCGCTGACAACACTGCGGTTGTTACTGGAGGGGAGGCCTCACAGTGTGAGGGCCCATGGGTCCATTAATAACCACAGTCAGGGGACAGGACTGAGACTTTTGGGCCTTTGAGGCCATGTGTGCTGCACAATGGGGGGAGATATGTGATGGCACACCCCGCCTCTGTGCATATTTTGTGTTGTGATATTGTTAGTTAAAAGGTATGTATGTATGTGTGATTATTTGCCTTTCCTTCCAAATCAGTTCACATGCAGAACGTGCCTGGGCCCGATTTGAATGACTAACAAGCAGTCAAGCCCAGGGACAGCTGCATAAGAGGTAAGAGATAAGAAGTGAGAGAAGACAATAAGATAAACAAAGATAAACAATTGCTACTCGTGCTGGATTTGGACCAGCAAGATACTTGTTTGTTCAGTGTTTATTTACTTTATTGTCTGTTTATTTTGGCCATCGTGCCATTTTGTTTTGTATAGTGTTTTTGTGTTCTGTTTTGTTCATACCTTTTATTTCTACTTTAATAAACATGCTGTGACAGAGAGCGAATGACTCTGAGTCAACAACCTCTCTCCCGACCTGTGAGGGCACTGTTTAACAGGAACAGTGTACCTCGTACTGGATGGTGGGCAGAAGACAGCCATCCAGGAAGGGGGCGGAGTCACGGTACATAAGTCATCGACCTAGTACGGTAAGCGATGTGTCAGTCTTGGATTGGAGGAGACGTGATTGAACGAGCTGTTGGAGTGGGCGTGACTAAGGGTATTTTAGGGGATGTAACGCTGTAATTTATTCCTTTTTGATGTGGTTACCGAAAGGACCTGTTAAGGAAGCGGAAGTAATTAATTATCTTGAGTGTTTCATGTTTCTTTGTTTGTTGTGCTTACTGTTTGTCATTTGTCTTTGTTAGATGGCTAAGCACTAGTCGGGAACTGTTGCTACAAGCCAGCACTAAACCCGGACTACACTACACCACTGTTTCATGAACTGTTTGTCTTTCACCACACCTGCACAAGAGCATTCACTATCAGGAGAAGTGACCATGTCTGTGTTGTATGTTAATTATTAGCGTCTTATTTTTTCGGGACCGAAACCCTTGTTTTGCACAGATTATTATTTAAGTGTTGTTGGCATGCAATCCAGCTAAATAAAGCTGTTTTATTGATCTTTCACTGTCTTGTGTGTGTTATTCCTGAGCACTGCACCAACTACACCTGCACACAGCAAACTGCTTCATGCCTCACAGAACTGTATGTGTCTCTTCCTGATCTGATGACACTACAATGCCTATTTGTGACACCCCCTATAAATAAAATAGGGGTTTAACTTTGTAACATGGCAGGTCAAATCAAAATGTGCTTCCCTGTGAAAATCTGCAACAAAAAAAAAAAAAAAAAATATATATATATATATATATATATATATATATATATATATATATATATATATATATATATATTTAAAAAAAACATGGCTTATAGGAAGCTATGGATGAAATTCCAGTCTGCATCATATACAGTATAATTATTTCATAAATGATTGCCATTATATACCAAATATGCTATTAATATTGTTATTAATATTTAGGCAGCAGTATGATAATGTTGGTTACCACCACCATGATTACTAAATATGCAGAAGGTAATATTTTGGTAACTCCCTTATTTCAGTTGTGTAGAGAAGACATTAATACCATATTGTAAGTTGTAGCAGATGTGTTAGCTATTACAAAATATTTTTTTCTATAAATTCACATACAGTCAAAAGTCAAATCATCATTTGAAAATGGATAAACTTGCACTTCATGATATGTCTTTCTTTTTAAAAGACATATAAATCTACTGAATGCAGTATTGAATTACAAGAACAACTGAAAGGATGCCATTTGGCACATCTATACTTCTCTGGTTGTAGTTGATTGATCTCAAAGGAAGGATTACAGTGATTTAACATCAACAGAAGGGCTAGGTAACCCATTCCGTAGTCTCACTTCTCTCGGTGTGAAGAATTGTTTCCTGTCTTTGGTCTCAAGTCTATCTCCACTTAATTTCCAACTGTGTCTGCTTGTGCTGGTTTCTGCTGCCTAATCTATACAAATTCTATTACTAGCATACTGCTTTTCCTTTAGAAGGAACAAAATACAAGTTGTATGGAAAATGAATATGCTTTAAAATCAATTACTTATAGCAATGACTAAGTAAGAAATAACCTGGATTGCCTTCAATTATTTTCCACAACATTGTTGTGTTTACCCTTACACAGGCAATATAAATGTTGTTTAATGAGGAAAGATGTTGTTAAATGAAAACAATGATTAATAAATGGTTACGCATTTCAACAGAGCCACAGATTCGATTGCAGTGTTATGATGTACAGTCTGGTACATGTTGCACATTATTTTATACCTTGTAATTGTGGTTTCTAGACAGGTCATATACACTCAAACAAATCAATAAAATATGCTTATGGTCTGTGATTTAAACGACACATTTACAAGTCAGAAATGAAAAGTAATAAGCTTTACATGGACAAGCAAGTATAGATATTATGCTTCTCTCATTTTTCTGGCTATGAAAGAAAACCATCTAATTGGCCATGTGTGCTGAAAAAAACCCAACAAGGGTTGAGGACTCTGTCTTTAATTCTTCCTTCACAGTTACATTCGTTATTGGCATTAAATACACACTTCCTAAGAGCTGACATCCTTCAAATCAGTTAAAAAAAAAAGACATCACAGCAGCATTGGAAAGTGATCAACTGACAGTATTACCAGTAAGTAATAAGTACTTCTATGGAGGTTTCTGGGTTTCTTTCACACTGTAATGTAATTTGGCCAGTAAAGGACCTTTGTGTTGGCCATTTACACTTAAGTAGTTTAGCAATACCCACCACTTGTCTTAGGACCTGAGGACACCATTGTCCTTAAATGTTTTGTTTCCTTTACTGTTATTGGCAATTGTGTGCAAATCAAAGTTAGAAATGAAAATTAAATTCTGATAAGGGACAGAAAGCTTTTATATTTCAGCAAATATGCTTGTGTGCTGTGACTTAAAATTGACATATTTATATTAGCCAGAAAATCTTAAAGCAACAGGCTTTGCATATGTAGGCAAATATTGAGCTATGTGTTTCTAAACTGAATGCGCACAACACTCTAATGTTGTTAGGGTTGTGCCCAATATTCAAGGTGATTGATCAGCTTCTGGCAGAGGACCTGAATCAGACTATTCCTCCTTCCATCTGGAACTTCATTTTTCTGTTTCATGTACTTGATGCACATTTTGACTGGCACCACAGTCTGACACAGGATGCTGTGTAATACCTGGGTAATTATCAGACTTGTAGTCGAGTGCTCAAAAGTCAGAGTCACGGTCCTTGAAACAAACTACGCATACATACGCATTAGTACACATACTAAAACGTGAGATGTCTACTGTCATAAAATGATACGCTATCAGATTGCAAGTGGTAAACTGTAAGATTTCTGTACACGTGCAATCAATTGCGATCTGATAGGTGTTTTCCTATTGTCAAAAAGAGGTACATTTAGCATTATTTATACTTTTTTTTTTTTGCAAACTTAAACTGGAAACAGACAATCAATTTCTCTAAAAAGAAAAAAACAATTAACGAGAAATCCATTGCAAAGTTGCACAAGTAAAAAAAAAAAAAAAGACCCAATGTATTACATATTTTAAATATTTGCATACTATTTTCATAAAACATGGAAACATATGATAAATTACATTAAAAATGATGTAAAAAAAAATGGAAAATATGATAAATTACATTTAAAAAGATGTAAAAGACCAAAAACAGCATAACATACAAGATTTGAATGGGTGTTTCCCTCAGTCCTACAAGTCTGGTAATTATAAACTAAATTGACCCAGAATGAGCCCCTGTCTAATTTCTGTAGAAATAGCAAGTTAATAACCATTAATTGAAATGGGCCCCAATGTGTGCTATTTAGCAATGTTTTCTCACTTATGAGTAGGTGTCTGCTTTATGATCTGCATCAGACTGGCATCTCACAGAAAGGCATTCATTAACTACCTGAATAACTTGCACATTTCATTTTTAAAGGTAAGTTTCATAACATCTTAATAACATAACATTATTATTATTATTATTATTAATAAGTGCATTATGTTTGTGTATAGCTTTTAAATAGCATATCAAAGTGAATCCCACATGGGTAATAAGTAAAGTTTTAATTAACACTTTGTTGTTTGTGAACATTCTACCCTTTTCAGGTCTGCCTGACATGATTGTAGGGCTTCTGTCAGTTAAAAAAAAAATCCACCTAAACTATATAGTATTATAACGTTCTAAACATTAAAAGGTATAAAGATTATTAATACCCGACAGTTACCTAGTTTGAATGAAACATTTCAAAATTCACTAAAAATCAATGTTCTTGTAGAAACTGTAAAATTAGCACTGGTAGCCACAACCTCTTTGATAAAGACCATGCTGGTTTTGATTTTACACAAAATTGTTTAATGGGTGCACAGGCTGAGCTTAAGATTCTTCACTAGGATCAGTGTGAAGAAGTTTGTCATCCGAGAGATCTGTCAATCTATCTTCGCTAAAACTTTTTTCTTTTGGGTCAGTACATTCTTGGTTATGTAAAGAGATTTCGTATGGTTTCCAGTAATTGGTGGCTTTGTAGCCATGATATACAGTGTTTGAAACCATAGCTACTGAATTGCTGCACCTCATGTAAAAAATAGTGAAGTGTAATTTGATTAGGGAGTCATCCCTAAAGTTCCTCCTTAGTTTATTTGTGATCACTGAATCCCCCGGTAGAAAACAATAAACAAATATCGCTCCTGGTTTATAGACTCGATTATCTGCATTTTGGTTGATTGCCTTAAACCTGACAAAGGGTTTCATACTCATTTGAAAAAAAATAACACACTTGTCATGTGTTGTATGTAATTACGTTATCGATGTAGTTCGATTGAAATTCTAATGCACCGTCCACAAGTGTTTACGTGTCAAGTCAAAACAACAGCTTTGAAATACCACAACTGCTAACACTAAGACACCACTAGAACTTAAAATAATATAAAAACAAACTCATTTCTGGGTACCCATAGGAACCCTGTTAATACAAAATTGCAGATTTGTGTTGGTTTACACTGTACCCAGAATCTGCTTGCAAAGGAACATCTGCCCATAAGTAACTGGGATCAGCCACTTTCTCCCATACCACAGACAGGGTCAAAGCTTTGCCATCCAACAAGACACCATCTGTTTGGGAGCTTTCAGCCACCAACAGCAAGCTGTTATTATAACAAGGCACTTTGTATACTAAGTGACAGAGCCGAGGAAGAGTTAAAGTCCTGTTTAAGGTCATTATCAATGGTCTTTTATAGCTTCCATCATTAATGTACACTCTGTTTTGCTGCTCATTTGTAACAACATGGACATAACCAAATCCATCCCTATCTGAAACTGGAGGCACAATGAAAACCTTCCCCAGTGCTGTAACAGGAGGTAGCTGCTCAAATGACTGGTTTAATTTTACCAATTGAAATGCTATATACTTGCGACCATATGCACAGCCACTAGGTTCTGGGATGTGACTTGTGTCCTGTTATTTTTTCATAATCAGCAGATAAACATTTCAGCTAATGCTTTCATCGGTGTTCTCCGATCATTAATCAAAGCATTTGTCTGCTTGACTTGAATGTTTGAAACTGTGAATGGTTTATCTGTTTTTTAAATAAATTAAATTGTACTATACACTATAAAGAAATAGAACAAAACGTAGCTTTGAAAGAGTATGTTCTTTAATAGGTTAGACTAAGGAAAGTTTTGAGAAAGGTGTAAAGCCGAATTTTAATAATCATAAATGTAACAGGGGCAGGGTAATAAAGTCAAACCAGTACAGGAGAGCGCACAGCTACAGCGAGGGCAATACGTTCAGGCTAAGCCACCACCATGCCATCCAGTAATCCAACTACTCCAGGTCTATAAAAACAGAGCAACTAAAATGTAAGGTTTCCCAATTTTGCTCTAGTTTAACAGCACAGGTTATTTTATTAGGAAGGGGAAATGCATGAACTACAAGGAAAGCAGAGGACAAACAAACTTTAATTTATAAGATAAAACATGCCTTTCGCATTTAGAAAAATAAAATATCAAATGGATCCTTTTTTCCAGGACTTTGTAAAAACAGAGGCACATTAGTTATCAGCTACACAAATTAGACATAGTAGTTAACATGTTAGCATCACAGGTTATAAAGCTCTGAAGGGCACCTAAGCAAAACAATCCAGAGTTAGTTGCATCGGTGAATTGGAGATGTGGTTGAGGACTAAGCCAACAAAATGTATTCAAATCAAAATAACTTGGTGCTCCATCTAAACAAAACCTAGCAAGACCTCAATCTCACCTCCAATGGGAGTTCAGATACTGAGCATCAGGCACTTATTCCATTGACTAAAAAAATCCCAGTCTTACAGCTATCAAAGACAGGAAATGGATTTTCATTTTACAGGCTAAATAATCACATAGGAGCCATTCTAGATCTCCCGCTACCCCTCTCACTACAGGCAGAGGCGGTATCGGGCTAAGAAGGTAGCAGCAGCGGCAACACATGAGCTACAATTGCTATATGTGGATACACACCACCGCCAGTATACGCTATAGTTCATAAACTTCACACACAAAACTAACAGTTTCTCAAAAACCCCTACCACCGCTCCTACTTCCCAGCCCGGCATCCATGCTCACACGAACTGCTCGTTATGCTAAACGTCCTTCCACCTCTCCCCTCGTTCTTCTTAATGAAGCTTTATAAAGTGTTCAGCTACAAACAATTGGACTAATTAATCAATTACAATGTGATTTTCTTACACACATTCACACGTGCTTAAAAAACCCCCACCAATATAAAATACTCAAAGTGCAATAGAAAAACGAAACATCTTAAATTATAAATACAAGATAAAGTGCAAAGAAAGCTTAACCCTGTTACATAAACATTAATATTACCTTGAATGTTGTACCTATCATGGAAGACAATATTACATAAATGAGTTAACATAAATGTTACTTACATACTATTATTCTATAAATAATAATGTTATTGTGTACTGTGACTTAAAATGGACATATTTATATAAGCCAGAAAATGTTAAAGCAATAGGCTTTGCATATGTAGGCAAATATGGAGCTATGTGTTTCTGAACTGAATGCGTACAACACTCTAATGTTGTTAGGGTTGTGCGCAATATTCAAGGTGATTGATCAGCTTCTGGCAGAGGACCTGAATCAGACTATTCCTCCTTCCATCTGGAACTTCATTTTTCTGTTTAATGTACTTGATGCATATTTTGACTGGCACCACAGTCTGACACAGGATGCTGTGTAATACCTGGGTAATTATCAGACTTGTAGTCGAGTGCTCAAATCTCGAGTCCAAGTCCGAGTCACGGGTCCTTGAAACAAACTACGCATACATATGCATTAGTACGCATACCAAAACGTGAGATGTCTACTGTCATAAAATGATATGCTATCAGATTGCAAGTGGTAAACTGTCAGATTTTGGTACATGTGCAATCAATTGCGAATATAAAATACTCAAAGTGCAATAGAAAAATGAAACATCTTAAATTATAAATACAAGATAAAGTGTAAAGAAAGCTTAACCCTGTTACATAAACATTAATATTACCTTGAATGTTGTACCTATCATGGAAGTCAATATTACATAAATGAGTTAACATAAATGTTACTTACATACTATTATTCTATAAATAATAATGTATCAATTAAATAAAGACAACAGGCAATAGAACATTATAAAACAATTGTGTTAAATATGTATAATCAATGGGTTATTTATTATGTTATACCTTGTACAGCAGTGGTTGTTGTTGTATTGAGTGCTTTAAAACCAATTCCATTTGTCTTAAACAAATACGGGAAAGATGTGCAGTCACTTATTTACATGTTAGAAATGTGAAAATACCAGGATCTGCATATACATGCAAATAACCAGCTTCACTCTTCTGGCATAATGATAAATCTTAGAACAGTGGCTCCCAACCTGTGGTCTATGAGTAAACTCCAGGTGGTAGGCAAACAGTTAAGCAATTCTTGCAAAAAACAATTTCTACAGAATCACACGTTGTGCTACTATAATATGTATTACTGATCAACACAAACAGCTTTAACCACATTATATATAAGTATATGACATCTATGTAGTCTGCTTTTCCCCCCCTTTAAAAACATTAAAACCTCAGTGTGGCAGGCTGGCGAGTGGATAGAAGCCCAGAGACAGTCTGTAGTTCAAAAAAATAATTTTATTATAAATACACAAAAAAAAAAAGGCACAAGGGCCAAAACAAAGCAATTTAAACACAAAAAGAAAGACAAAAAGCAAAACTAACAAAAATAATAATGTCCAGGCTGGGCAATGCCTTCACTGGATTTATTAAAGTTCAAAAAAATCACACACCAAAAAACCACCAAACTGCTTCCTCAGCTCCCTCCTTCCAAATGAGAAGCCGAGGGCTCATTTTATATCAGGTGGCTGGGCGCTGATTGATCGTTAAACTAATCATCTAATCAACCCCAGCCACCTGAACACAATGAACCAAGGCAGGTAGGGGAATTTAACCCCATCCCTGCCAATTTCTAAAGAGCAGAGCTGTGCACTGCCACATACCTCCCCCCATGTACAACGTACACCGGCTGCAATCGGCCAACTCCCCCCCCCAAGATTCCAATTATGTCCCTTGGGTGGGCTGTTTTGGTGGGTGGTGGTGGGCGGGGTTGATGTCGGAGCCCCCCAAGACTTCTTTGGTTAAGGGGGCCCCGAATCTCCAAGGTAGCACGGCGACGACGGCGGCCCGGCTCCCTCTCGTGGCAGAGGCGGCAACGGCGGCCCGGCTCCCTCTCGTGGCAGAGGCGGCAACGGCGGCCCGGCTCCCTCTCGTGGCAGAGGCGGCAACGGCGGCGGCGGCGGCCCGGCTCCCTCTCGTGGCAGAGGCGGCAACGGCAGCAGCAGACCCTCGGGAGGCCTAAAAAACAAAAAGGAGACACCAGCGACCCCAGACGATGCGGAGCAGCAGGCGACCCCAGCCGATGCGGAGCAGCAGGCGACCCCAGCCGATGCGGATGCGTCATCCCTGAGCAGTGCAAGGCAGGCATCCTTGGGCCATAGCTCCTCCCCTCTGGGCTCTGGGAGCGGCGGCTCCTCCCCTCTGGGCTCTGGGAGCGGCGGCTCCTCCTCCTCTGGCTCTGGGAGCGGCGGCAGCTCCTCACCCCTCTCGGGCTCTGGGAGCGGCGGCAGCTCCTCACCCCTCTCGGGCTCTGGGAGCGGCGGCAGCTCCTCACCCCTCTCGGGCTCTCGGGAAGGCGGCTCACCCCTCTTTATTGGAATGACCGGGGCATCTCCCATGTCTACCGCCAGGTAATTAACCACCATGAGGGCAACCTCTGGGAAGGACGCTGGGTGGTGTTGTTCCTCCCACTGTTCCCACCTCTCCCCATCTAGACGCCACAGCGTGTTGATAACTATGGGGAGATCGTTGACGAGGTCTGCCTCAGGGTGCATCAACCAGTCCCAGATCTCCTGGGACGGTGGTGAAGGTGGTGGTGCTGGAGGTAGTGGGGTGGCCCCTGATGCCCGGGGTGAACACTGCATCTCTTCCTGGGCCTGGTTGTAGGGGCATCCTGCCCAGTTGTGGCCGTCCTCCTCACACCGGCCACACCAGTTTGCCGGTGGCACATCTGGGCAGGACCGCCAACAATGGTCCTCCTTCCCACACCAGGAACACCAGGGGAAGAGGCTGGCCGGGTCCTCCAGCGGTGGCTGCAGCAGCTTACATTTCTTCAGCTGCTGCTTGTCCTGCCTTTGCCAATGTCTGCTCTTCTTTCCCATGTTAAAAAAAAAAAAAAAAAAGATAACAAAAAAAAAAAAAAAAAAAAAAAAAAAAGCCTCTAGGTGGCGCTATCCCACTTCTGACACCAAATGTGGCAGGCTGGCGAGTGGATAGAGGCCCAGAGACAGTCTGTAGTTCAAAAAAATAATTATTTTATTATAAATACACAAAATAAAAAGGGCACAAGGGCCAAAACAAAGCAATTTAAACACAAAAAGAAAGACAAAAAGCAAAACTAACAAAAATAATAATGTCCAGACTGGGCAATGCCTTCACTGGATTTATCAAAGTTAAAAAAATCACGCACCAAAACCCCACCAACCTGCTTCCTCAGCTCCCTCCTTCCAAATGAGAAGCAGAGGCCTCCTTTTATGTCAGGTGGCTGGGCGCTGATTGATCGTTAATTAAACTAATCATCTAATCAACCCCAGCCACCTGAACACAATGAACCAAGGCAGGTAGGGGAATTTAACCCCATCCCTGCCAATTTCTAAAGAGCAGAGCTATGCTCTGCCACACTCAGTTTAAGTACTTTTCATTTTCAACCATATAAAATGTGCTACAGTGTTGCAGGGATAGGCATATCCCTATTTCCACATTTTAAGTTTTTAGAGAAGTTAGCTGCATGTAGTAACAGAAGTTAATGTGAAACAAAAATAGGCTATATTTGTTGCGTGGGTTTTGAACTGTACCATAGTGTGAATGATCTATTTAATTCAGCCAGCTTTAATATCTCACCAGACAATTTGCCAAAAGGAAACTCTCATAACACTTCTTCTGGAAACACTTTCCAATAATTAAAATGTTCAGATTGCTTGCCACACACCTTTGTGTTCCGGTGTGCTTGTTATATGTACATTGAGCGAAGTTGGCGACTCAGTGAGGGCAGTAAGCTGCGTTAGAAACGTTGCGGGGACGAGCACTGGTATTTACACTTACTGGATCCAAAGACAACCCAGAGCCCCAGTGCATTATTTGTCAGGTTTTCTCAAATGAAACTTAAACCTGCAAAATTGAAATGGCTTTTATCTACTAAGCATTCAGAATGTGAAAAAAATAACCTTTTTAAACAAAAGAAACGGGAACTTTGCTTTCAGCAACTTTCAATGCACAGAATGATAACATTCCTTGATGACTTGGTAGTGAAGAGTTCAAGCCCAGGGATCTCTTTAAATTAGGTATGTTATATAGATATACTGTACTTTCTACATGTAGGCCTACTTATACAGTGCTGTAAAAAAAGTATTTGCACCCTGTCTGATTTTCTGCATTTTTGCATATCTTTGACACTGAATGTTATCAGATCTTCAACCAAAATCTAATATTAAATTAAAGGGACCTTGAGTGAACAAATAACACAATTTTTTATACTTATTTCATTTATTTATTAAAGAAAGTTATGCAACACCTATTGCCCCAGTGTGAAAAAGTAATCGCCCCCTTAGACTCAATAACTAGTTACGCTACCTTTAGCGGCAATAACTGCAACCAAATGCTTCCTGTAGTTATTGATCAGTCTTTCACAGCGCTGTGGAGGAATTTTAGCCCAAGCAACTCAGTGACATTTGTGGGTTTTCGAGCATAAACTGCTCATTTCAGATCCTGCCACAACATCTCAATGGGGTTTAGGTCTGGACTTTGACTAGGCCATTTCAAAACTTTAAATTTCTTGTTCTTCAACCATTTGATGTAGACTTGCTTGTGTGTTTTGGATCATTGTCTTGCTGTATGATCCAGCTGTGCTTCAGCTTCAGCTCACGGATGGATGGCCTGACATTCTCCTGTAAAATTCTCTGATACAGAGCATAATTCATGGTTCCTTCAATGATGGCAAGTTGTCCAGGTTCTGATGCAGCAAAGCATCCCCAAATCATGACAGTACCAACACCATGCTTGACCGTTGGTATGAGGTTCTTACTGTGGAATGCAGTGTTTGGTTTTCGCCGGACATAATGGGGCCCATGTAGGCCAAAAAGTTCCACTTTTGACTCATCTGTCCATAGAACATTGTTTCCGAACTCTTGAGGATCATCCAGGTGCATCTTGGCAAACTTGAGACGAGCATTCATGTTCTTTAGTGAGCAATGGTTTCTACCTTGCTACTCTGCCATGAATCCCATTTTACCCAGTGTCTTTCTGGTGGTGGAGTCATGAACACTGACCTTAGCCGAGGCGAGAGATGCTTGCAGATAACCTGATGTTGTTCTAGGGTTCTTTGTGACTTCCTGGACGATTTTACGCCATTCCTCTTGGAGAGATTTTGGCAGGACGGCCACTCCTGGGAAGATTCACTACTGTCCCAAACTTTCTCCATTTGGACAATATGGTGCTGACTATGGTTTGGTGGAGGCCCAGAGCCTTAGAAATGGCTTTGTAACCCTTTCCAGGCTGATAGGCATCAAGAACTTCAGGAATTTCTTTTGATCGTGGCATGTTGTGCCTCTAGAACCTGTGTGCTGACAACTTCACTCTGATGGTAAGGGCCAAAGTTAGTCAAATTTATATTGGGCAGGGCTGGCCCAAATCAGGCCTGATTGTTAACCAAAGTTTTCAAACAGCTGATTTCAGCAACCAGCTGACAGCAATTCTGTGGGTAAAGAAAATTAAGAAATGACAAATAAATACAGGTATCTCTGAAGGATACATACATTTATTTTAAAAGGAGATATATTTACTGCACATATCCTGACATGGCATCCTTTAAACCAGTTAGATTTTTTTTTTTTTAAATAAGCATGACTAAGTGATCTCATAATATATTTCGATAACAAGTGTCATAGGAAATTAGTGGAAAGGGAAATAGGTAGATATCATCTATACTGTGTATGAGCAAACGTTTCATTTTCATTTTCATAGCTTTACACATCCGCACGTGTTGCTACAGCTGTTTAAATAATATACTAGTTATTTTTCTTTTCATTGTTAACATCCTCACAACTTTTTACACTTATAACTTTAAATTCTAGTTGCCAGCAAGGTGGCAACCAGGGCAAAATAACCCTAAACAGCTCTGGTGTCGTGATCCACAAACATGAAATAAAAGGTCCTTGTGCCTTTAATGTCGCCATGTCTATTATTTTGTAAAGATTTTGTGTGGAAATGTAAGTTTACTGCACTGTGGTAGATTTGTCTTCAGTTCAGCAGCAATATTCCAATAGACTCGCATTCAAGGCTATCTCCTAATATGGTCATCTACACAAATACACAAGTAGGACCTCTTTTTTCGCCCGAATCTCAAGCAGGGCTGTCTCGCACAGTGCCTGAGTAAAAAGATTTAAAGGGTCAGGTCGCCGGCGGGATATTTAACATTGGGCGCACCCTAAAAAGTTAATCATTTTAAAATGCAATTATAAATTAAATCTGCTGGGCAGTATTGTTTTAAACTGTTATTCTTGCCTAGTATCTGTTGCGACAGTGTGTTTGAGAATTTTATTCCTACCCAGTATCTGTAGTCTTGGCCTTCTAAGAACATTCCAGCATATAATTGAACAACTTCTTCCACAAATGTTACCCTAAACCCTTCATATTTAAAAAAAATAACCAAAAAACAAATGGTGTGTCTTTAAAATGAAGCATCATATTGACTATGTAATCTATAGGTATCTACACACTAATGATACAGTATATCTAAATTCCTAGACCAGGTTATAAATGCATTTGTGATAAATGAATATTATTCTCAATACAATCCAGCTGCAAAGGGGATAACATTTAAAATAAAGATTTGAATGAAATCTCAAATATTAAACATCTGTGTCAATTTGACTGCATCAACCAGTAAAGATAAAATATAAAATATAAAAAAAGCTGTTACATATGTTGCTACTCACTGTGTCACTTAGGTGTCACAACCACTGTATCATGTGGAGCATTGGTTGTTTCAATATAGTATGGACACCTGTACAAGTTACCATGGTGGCTGTGTCACACTATAGACATCTACAAGATAATTCTGATACACGTATCTCTTTAAAATAAATATATAGTCACAGACAAAAGTATTAGTGCCCTAAACTTAATATAAGATAATCAAAAAAACATGTTTGTGGCAGGGCGGTAGGAGAGAGCCCTGCACATATAAAAGGGGGCAGTTTAAATGTATTATTTGTTTATTTTAGCACAGGTGATTGTTATTGTATGATCTAAAATGTATTGGTGTATTATTTAAAATAATGTATCGCTTGGGAATGGGGTATTGTTAGTATTGGTTTGACTGTGTTTTGTATTGATTTAAAAATACAATGTTTTGTTATTATAATTTATGTATAATGTGACGACAAAAAAACTGTGTTTGTTATTTTGTTTTGTGCTCGAGACTGTGTTGTCCAAATAATATGTTTATTAATAATCCCGGTCTGGCGACCGCAGAAAATAATCCCAGTCAAAACACAGCAATGTGTATTGAACTGATCCAAACCAACAGGTTACAGTCCCAAAAGAATATACACAGTTTGAAAGAATAAACACAGTAGAACACACCCAAAGACACTCACAGATATACAATTTATTTGTGCACAGTTGTGAGGTGTTGTCTGGATTTAGTGCTGGCCTTAAGCGACAGCTCCGGATCTCGTTAGCTGTCTAATAATACAAACAGTACAATTAAACTCTGAAAACAAACAGAACACTCAAAGTTATTTCTCAGTTCTCCTTTCTCTATACTTTAACATGGTTCTCCTTCCAGTTTAGCATTAACCATAACAAAGGAACAGATCATCTTGCTACGTCCCCTTATATACCGTCAATCACGCATCCTTGATTAACGATTGCAACTGCTCCTCCAAAATCTGTGGCTGCCACATTGTTTCCCTTCTGGGTTGATGATTTAGAGTACCATAGCTCCTCCCCCTTTCTAGATGGCCGACTTCTGCCTAACCCTGGGAATGAATTGTCTGGGCATCCAGTCCAGGGCACTCTGTACTCTTTACACTGTGCCCTCACAGGTTGGGAGGGAAATTTATCACCAAGAATCATTCTGTCTCTGTCACAAGAAGTGTAATTATTTTCTTTAGTGCGGCGGAGAAACTGAGATATTCTAAATGAACATTGCTACACATGAAACATGAAAGCAAAAAGCTGCATCAGTGTCCTCCATAAATGACATAGTTGATGTTAGAAATAATAATCATAACACGTTTTGCCTTGCACCGATTTACTACATTGCCAGAATTTGCATGAACATTTCTAAAATGTCAAGTGATATGTGGAACAGTAGGGATTAACATAAAGAAAACAAGATCAAGAAAGTGCTGCTTCAGATTTGGGTAAGTGAGTCAGAATCGGGATACAGATGGAGGTGTGCTTCACGTTTTTCAAACATGGGCTCAACTTGCAAAGTACATGTTAAGCATAGTGATCAAGGTTTAGTTTTGTTATGAGGACTGCAATAAACAAACACCAAATAGTTGAGGAGTTTTTTCTTTGTACAATTCCCCCTTTTCTAAAACATTTTGAAGAGTTTATTTAAGTTAAACTTGAGGTTTCACTTGCGTGTACATCTTAAAAAAAAAAAGAATAAGTAAATCACAGTAATGATACTACTTTATGAAAACGTGTCTTTTGCACTTGGTTTATTGTTTCTGCCTATGACAAAGTGCCCGCCCCTGTGTATATTATCTGTTATGTGTTGCGTGTGGTGTGTTTAAATGCTGGTGTATAGACATTGGTACACGGGATATAAACGGGTCTGTGTAACACGAGTGTTTAAAATGTATATGTGTATTTAGGCACGAGGATTGCACAGCACTTCGCGTGTAAGTAAAAAGTAATAATATGTGAGCACGGGGAATTGCACTTTATTAATTCACGTGCTGGGATTCAAGTGAATAATTAATTAGTAATTGAATCCCAGCACAACAGTATATATAGATGCACGTTTTCACATACTGGCGGTTGGGTGTTCGGTGAGTGGAGAACGGGATAAGAGACGGAGGTAATAATAATAATAATAATAATAATAATAATAATAATAATAATAATAATAATAATAATAATAATAATAGTAGTAGTAGTAGTAGTAGTAGTAGTAGTAGTAGTAGTAGTTAAAGTATCTGCTCACCGTGTTTGTCTGTCTAGTCCGTTTTGTTTGTCTTTTTGTTTTGGCGACGTATGCCATATCCTGTGTTTTTGTATTGTTCCAACCGTTTATTTTCTGTCTGTTAATTCATTAAATGCTGAGCGAGACCATTCGCTCAGCTCCACCAAACTCCACCTCTGTCTTTGTTTATTTTCCCGCTTCTGGTCTGACATCACCCACTCTGGCTGTCTCTGTGACACTGCCTAAAAAATATTTTTATGGAATAGATCATGGTAATTAATCAGAACACAGACGCTGCGCATTTACGCATTTAAATGTGGCAGTTTACACCGTGCTTCATTAATTTTGGGCCAGTTAATACATTCAGGATGGGGTAAATGCATACCGTGGCAGAGCACTACTTTACACTCTGCCAATTTGGCACTTCTTCGGTCAATGTCCACCATAGAGTTTTGTGTAAAAGGTGTACTCCTCATTACTAAAGAGCAACTAAACTAAGGGCATTGCTGCTTCAGGACATTAATCATCATACACCTCATTTTTTTAGTTAACGTTTACTTTAACAAAGTTTTATTATCAAAACCAGATATACATGATCCAAGCATCGCAGATAGGTGCAGTGTTCATTTTCTAGTGCGAATCACTGTGCTGACAAACAGCACTTACTGTGTTTACATGTACACTAATATTCCATTATTATTTGCACTACTCAATGTATGGAATATGAACTAGTCATGTAAACAGCATATTGGGAGTAAGAGCAGCAATAATCTGAATGGGTGTTCCGAATAAGATATATGGAACATTGAGCTTTTTATTTTTTGTGGAATATTAGTTTATGTAAACGTAACGTACAGCAGCAGGGCTAGTAGGTGATGTAATCACATACAAAGACATATTGCTGATATATGCTCCTTGCAAAGGAGCCAGTTCTTTTGTACAGCGTTATCAGCACTATGCTTTAATGCGAGAGAACCCAGGTTCGCCTGCCCTCTGCCTGTGTGTGGATTGCCTAGCCATGTGTGATGCACCTGCCTGCGGGTACTGAGATCGCTACAAAAACACTATTCCGAATTTAAATTATGTTCAAATATAATTAAAGATATTTCTAAAACATTTGCATACAATGCACTTCGGATATGTTAAACTATGTGTATATAGTATGTTAATGTTTAAACGAAGTGTAACATTTTGTGAAGGCCTTACTGAAGATAGAAAATGTTCCTCCTCAGTCGTCCAGGCAGCAAGAACCATTGGAACTGTACTAGACTATTTTAAATGGTTGGGAAAGCATGTAACAAAACACTGTTTAAGGTTTAACCCTTCGCCAGCTGAAAAAATAATGTTGTACACTGAAGGCAGAAAGGCGTGCAGAGGCACATGTAACAAAAATATAGAACATTCATATTAAAATACAAACGTAGAGAAACACTTTATTTTAAATATTTTTTTTATTTATGTACGTATTTGACAGGGAGAACGTACAATTTTAAACATTTATGACATCTATCATAAGATGTATTGCATGAAAATTTAGCTATGGACAAACACAAAAACAAAAAATAAAACCATACAAATAAAGCAACATTTATAGAAGACAATATGATTGATCATCAACTATGTAACCCAAGACAGCAGCAACCGCACATCCCCCAAAACAACATCACTCCAAAAGACAATCTCATCACACATCCAACCCGGAATCAGAAACATCCACACCTCCACAATTCTATGATGACTATACTGTACATAAATAAATAAACAAACAAATGATATATACAGTGGTTCTCAAAAGCATTCATCCCCCTTGGACTTTTCCACATTTTATTGTGTTACAACATGGAATCAAAATTGATTTAATTGGGAGTCTTACAGCTTCACTTTTAAGTGAAGTGAATTAAATGTATAACATTGTTAAGATACTTAATTATATATAGGTATATTATAATATAATATATATATATATATATATATATATATATATATATATATATATATATATATATTTTTTTTTTTTTTTTTGAACTAGGTCCTGGTGTATACGTTTGGTAGAACCTACCCCCTCCCCCTTGTCTACTACAACATGGACAGCTTTAATTGTATATACTACTTTAATGTGGTTTTTGTCTGTCTTCATGATATTTTGTATTTTTCGTGCAGTACTTTCATTCTGACTTTTGGAAGACTGGGATGTAGAGGATGAAACTTCTGCTCTTCCCCCTAAAACCCCTGGAGCTGCACCCACCCACCCAGCCCACCTCCCATTCTAACTGTGTTTCAGCACACCTGACGTCACTTTGTAAAGCCACTGTTGCATCAGCTGTTGAAACTGCTGGTGTTTGAAGATGGTTCATTACATCTATAGGATTGTTGTTCTCTCTCCGTGGCAACTCCCTTTCATAACTTTGGGACAGACATGACATATAAGGAATATGAATATTAATATTGCATCAAAGATTACATTGTTAGCACAATTATGTTTTTATTTTCTTTTTTCTATAGGCTACACATACTGCCAGTGTTTCACACAAAGCATGATAATAAACACGTTCTTATTTCTATTGTTTAACAGGCAATTAAAGATCAACATTTTGCCCACATTTCCCAATTCCTTTATTCTAAATACTTTGTACTGTGCACTGTATACACTAGGCCTACATTGTGTGTGACATTACATACAACCTATACAAACCGGTTGAAACACACATTCCACATTTACATATTCACCTGTATGAGAAGCCAATTCTGTTGCATTCTCCAATTCCATCAGATCTGCCCCATCATTTATCCCAGATACAATTGCTGGATTGATCAGGGTGTGGATTTTTCTCTCTAGTGCTGTTAGTTGGACTTCAGTCAGTGGTCCTCCACCTGTTCCCCTGGAATTTCTATTTATTTTAACAATGTTTTGCTTCGTTCTGAGCTTCAGGTCCCAAAGTAGTTTTTGGACTTCCTCAACCTACCTTTTTACGAAAGAGGTTGAATTTATTTTATCTGTTATTGCTTTCCATATTTTAATTTTAGCCGTAGCGCCAGACCTTTTTGCCTAAAAGAAGAGTTTGGTGTTGTAAAACTTCATCGAGCAAAAGAAAACTAAAGAAAACTTCATCGAACAAAAGCTCAACTTGAGCAGCTAAGAATTAATTTTTTCTTTCTTTTTTCTCCATTGTTGCGACTAGTCCACATGTGTGCTGCCTCAATCAATCTTTGCTCTTTAAATGACATCATACTATTGGAATGTAACTAATTGGTTTGTTAAGGAACCTGGAAATCAATTGTCAACTCAATTAAATCAGTCGTAAGTAGGAATCGCGAAGGGCTTTGCGAGTAGAAGAAATGAATCTACCCCTGTTGAAAAGTGAAACGTATAATTAGATGGCAAAAAAACTCACAGTCAAAATCACTGCAACCTCTATTTTCTCTCTCAAATATTCCCTTCTGAAAATCAGGCCCTTTATCTCTTTTAATGTTAATGGTTGCCGGCAAAATTTTAAGGTTTTGAATTTGTAGAGCAGAAGCAGTTGGGGGTTACATTCCTCCAGGAGATGCACTCTGACAGAAAGAATGAGGTGGCGTGTGCTGTGGTTTTTGAGCCAAGCCTGGGGGCAGAAATTTTAGCTAAGATTTTGTTTTTGTTTGTATTTATATTTATGCTCCAATTATAGGAGGCAATAGAGTTTTATTTTTTAAGAAATTGAAGCGGACACTTTTAACTATAAATACAGAAGATATTTTTGTTGTGGGTGGGGATTTAAATTGTATAATTGATTTTACGAAATATAGAAATAGTTCTGAACCTCACCCCCCTTCCTCCAGAGAACTAGCTGCAGTTTTAAAGTCTAGTGGCCTGGTTCAATCTACACCTTAATACAGCACAAGACAGTATACCTAGTCACTAAATCTTTTACAGGGTACAAATAGAACCAGATTCGACAGACTATATACTCCTCAGCATTCACTCAATAAGTTCACCACCACAAAAATAATACCTAGCAGCCTTTTCATGACTGTCTTTTAGTCACTGTAATTTTGCCACTACTTGTTTTTCATTAACCAGTTACACTGGACAGTTCAGACCTGCCATCTTGTTATCATAGTGTTTTACAGGTGTGGAAACCAGTGAGTGTGGAGAGAGAGGAAGTGGCTCTGACAGGTTAGAATCTGTTAGAGGGCAGCTGTTGTTAAACCCACTCCTCTCAGAGCAGTGCCTGCAGTCACAGGCGCTGCCAGCTAGTTTTGTGAGAGCAGGAGTAACAAGGCTGTTTCACTTGATGGCCTCTGGGCTGTCTAGCTGGCTCAATGTGGCCGAGCTAGCTCTGTGAGAGATCACGCGAGAGGGGTAACACAGGGAAGAGGACAGAGACAAAACACTGTATTTCCATATATATATATATATATATATATATATATATATATATATATATATATATAATATTACTGATCTTGATTAGTCTAGCATGCTAATATTTTTTAACAAGTGGCTACTACCTAGGCAACTGCTCAAACTTGTGCAAAACTAATACAATGTGCAAAACTACAATTGGGGTAAAGAAAAAAAAAAAAAATAGTTGCCAATTTAGGGATAAAAAGCAAACACAAAATCAGTATAAATATACACTATCAAAACCAAAACACATAAATCAAATACACAAGCAGCATGCAACAAACATATTCCTCAATCTAATTCATAGCACACAGACTTAAAATTTAAAATTTTCAAACAGTTAAAGCACATGCAAACCAATGCAATAGGTGTTCTCAATTTATACAAATAAAAATCAGGGTGTGTCCACCAGAGGGAACCCTAACTGCCAAACTGGCCAAACATCTAGATATATATATATATATATATATATATATATATATATATATATATATATATATATATATATATATGTATATACACCTTTTATTCAGAATAAATTGAAAAGATAGTTCTAGAAGTGCTAGTAGGGATGTCAGAGATCTGCAAGGTATCAGTGTTTCCCCGTCCTGCTTGTAGTCCTTTTCGTACACAGACATGTTTCCCTTGTCCACTGAGTCCCCTGCAGCCAAACCCCCAGGGCAAGAGGAGCCTTCACTGGGAGGATTACCAGCAGTGCCAGCTTGAGACTCACGTTTCCACTCATGACCTCCCCCACACAATGGGACACCACCCGGAAAAGGCTTACCCACGTTCATCCAGCCCGATACTCGGTCCCACTGCAACGCAGGGCTGAGACCCTCCACAACTGCCTTGAGAGAGCGTCCCAGGTCCCCGTATTGACTCCTCCGTGTTTCGTTTCCTTATCACCGTCTTGAGCGTTCCCTTCTGGTTGGTATCACCTCCCACTGCTGCAGCGGTGCCCCTGTTCCCCACGAAGAAAACATTTCATTGTGTCTCTGCTTGCAAACACAACATGCCTTCTACATTAAAAAGCCGTTCAACATTCAGATTAGTTAACAGTACACATTTTTAAAACCAAGAGGGATCATTTTAAATAAGCTCTCTCTCGATCATGGCATTATCGGGGTATATTGGACAGTATTACTTTAGTAAGAGGTGTAGATAGAGGCATTACAGAAACCAAACAATCATTAAAACAAATCCTTCCACAATTTTATTAACTACATCGTCTTAGCTCTTTTGATTTTATCAAACCTGACCCCACCAGTCCCACAGGCAGCAATAAAACCTCCACAGAGACACTGCTGTCAAAACGTCACCTGAACTCGTGTCCTGAGTCAGCCCCCCACGACCCCCATCCCGGCAAAGTGGGAACCAACCTCTCAGCACACACAAGCTGACTAAGTGAAGAGTATTAAAAACTATGGCAAAAAATAAATTTTAAACTAGTTTGTACACCGCTCCCTGCTCACAGCCCCCTCCCCCCACAATTCTCCACTGAGAGAGAGAAAGAGACTTTGACCTTTAAGATCCTTTATTAATCACTTCAAATTAATCCAGTTGTGGCAAAGTGGTTTACAGTGCGCAGGTGCAGTGGTGATGTGATTATGAAACAGAAGAAACCAAGGTCCACGATCCAAACAGGTTTTATTTTTAAATCCTGTTCTGGTGACCACAAAAAACAATGTGTATTGCGCTGTTCCAAAACAACGGGTTGCAGTCCTAAAATAATAAGGCACAGTTTGTAAATAATAAACACAATAGAACACACACACACACACACACACACACACACACACACACACACACACACACACACACATACACAAGTCCAGAGTGAGTGCTACATTGCTTATGGTGTAATACAATTTATCTATGTACAATGGTGCAGTGTTGTCTGGGTTTAGTGCTGGTCTTAAGCGACAGCTCTGGATCGTGTTAGCTGTCTAATAAGAAACAAGTAGATTTTAGACATGACAAAACATTCATGGTAATTTTACACTTTACTTTTTGTAATGGTAACAGATCTCCTAGCCATGTTCCCTATTTGTACCTTCAGTCACGCTCCCTTGGTTAGCGAGTGCAGCCGTTTCTCCTCCCATACGCAGTTGCCACATTGCTTTCCCTCTGGAGCAATGACTTAATGTACTGCAGCTGTGCCCTCTTTGTAGCTCGCCGACTTCCACCTAACCCTGGGAATGAATTGTCAGGCCATCCGGTCCAGGGCACTCTGTTCCCTTTACACTGCAACCTCACAGGTCGGGAGGGAGATTTATCACCAAGAATCATTCTGTCTCTGTGTCACAAAGACGGCTGTAGTGTGTGATGTCAGATCAGAAACAGGAAATAAACAACAGAGAGGTAGGGTTTGGTGAAGCTGAGCGATTGTTCTCACTCAGCATTTAATAATGAAACAGACAGAAAATAAAAGGTTGAAAGACAAACAAGACACAGGACACTCGTAGCCAAAATAAAAAGACAAACAAAACAGACTACACAGACAAACACGGTGAACTGTTATTATTATTATTATTATATCTATTACTATTACCTCCGTCTCCAATCCCATTCTCCACTCACCGAACACACAACCCTGAGTGAGTGAAAACATGTTGCTTTTATGCAGCTGTACCGAGACTCAATTGCTAATCAATCATTCAGTTGGAGTCGCAGTACAACTGCATGTGAATTAATAAAGTGCAATTCCCCGTGCTCGCATATTATTACATTTTACCTGCACGTGAAGTGCTGTGCAATCCTCGTGCCTAAATACAAATATACATTTTAAACAACTCGTGTTCCACAGACCCATTTATATCCCATGTACCAATGACTATACACCAACATTAACACAAAACACGCAACATATAACACTGAAATACACACAGGGGCGGGCAACATTGCAACACTCTGTCACGCCAGTAGATAAAGAAATTCAATAAATATGTAAAAACACAGCAAAATTAAGATTCTTGCTGTCTCCGGGGATCAGCTGAACCCTACCCAGCGCATCAGCATTAAAATCCTAAAAAAAAAAAAAAAATCATGTTTTCCTTAACAGATTTTAAACAAATAAAATGATTGTAAAATATCAGTGAAAACACAATAAAACAGCAAAGCTATGAGTTAATGTTTCGTACTGCTATTGATCAAAGACTATATTAGTCAGAGTGACTAGCACTCTTTACTTACTTCCTCTCCTCCCCCACAGGCACTTTGGATTCTGTGCTGCTAACCCCAACCCCAAGAAGAGCCACAGATCAGGTAAGTAAAATCTATATTACAATGTACAGCCACATAAAACAAACCTGTAGCAACTATCATTGAACAATACAATACATATTGTATATATACACATCTCTAAATGCATGCCAAGCACTCTTAAGTGGCCTAGCTAGTCATTTAATTAACAGCAATACATAATGACCCCTTCACCCTCTCCTCCAGCAGGCTTCCCAGGGTGTGTTTCTGCTCCTTCAGGATCTGCAGGGTCTGCTCTGTGGTCAGTGTCCTGGCTGTTTTCTAGGTGCAGGATTTTTGTCTCCAGCTTTCTCTTGCCTGTGTTCAGTGACCTGGTTGCATTACAGTGTACTACTGACAAAATATTTTAATTTCTATTTTGCCATTGTCCCACCAATGCCTCAAATTTTTATAGTGTTTTTTTATTTGTTTTCCAAATATCCCCAAACTGATGGACTTGTTCTTAAAATTCTGTCTTCTAATAATTTGATATTGAAATGCCAGTAATAAGTGGTGTGTGGCTCTGAGGGAAGCAATGTTGTGACTATTAGGCAGTGATGGTTAGAGAGACTGTTAGTGGTGATGCTGGCTTTAATGAATGTTTTAAGGTAATGTAAAGTATAATAGTGTAAAAACGGTCCAACCTCACTCTATACATGCATTCTGAGGGAGAGTGAAACCAGGTGTACTGTCCTGTATTAGGGTGCGGACACCTCCAAATGTGAACCAGGTCACTGGACTCTAAAACTGCAGCCAGCTCTCGCAGATTGAGGATGGGGTTCCTCATTATTCCTATCAGTGTTAAAATCAATGGTGCACTGTGGCAAAGTGCCCGCCCCTGTGTGTATTTTGTGTTATCTGTTGTGTGTTAATGTTGGTGTATAGTCATTGGTACACAGGATATAAACGGGTCTGTGTAACACGAGTGTTTAAAATGTATATTTGTATTTAGGCACGAGGATTGCACAGCACTTCACGTGCAAGTAAAAAGTAATAATATGTGAGCACGGGGAATTGCACTTTATTAATTCACATGCAGTTGTACCGCGACTCCAATTGAATGATTGATTAGCAATCGAGTCTTGGTACAGCTGCATAAAAGCAGGATGTTTTCAGTGAGTATAGAACGGGATTGGAGACGGAGGTAATTGTAATCGTATTAAGTAAAATAGAAGCTCACCGTGTTTTGTTTAGTGTTAGTCCGTTGTGTTTGTCTGTTTATTTTGGCTACCAGTGCCGTGTCCTGTGTTTTTGTTTGTCTTAAAACCGTTTGTTTTATGACTGTCTGTTCATTTATTAAATGCTGAGTGAGACCATTCGCTCAACTCCACCAAACTCCACCTCTCTCTCATGTGGTGGCTGTCTGCCCCTTCCAAGAGGAGGAGGAGGAACCGGCCCAGGAGAGGAAGGTGAAGAGAAGGAGGGGCAGAAAAAATCTTCAGCAGCAGCTGCAGCAACAGCAGGAGGAGGTCAGGGATGGCAGTTTGGAGGTTTTTTTAAAGATCCTCGCGGCGGAGCTGTGCCACGGCTGTGGGGCGTATGGGCACACGTTGGCCATCTGCCCCACGCAATACACAGAGGCAGAAGTAATGCCTGTATGGGAGGAGCCTGTGCGTCCAGCGCCCAGACGGGGGAACCATGAGTGTCCAGCTCCCAGACGGGGGGGCCGCAGGAAACCAAAGCCAGAGGGACTGCTGTTGCCACCTCTGCCAGCAGAGGAAGAATGCCTGCTGACCCCATCTCTACCAGCAGAGGGTGAGGGTTGGCAGTCATCCTTACAGAAACTCTAAATTAGTAAACATATGCTGTATGCTGATTACATACTATTAATATATATATATATATATATAATATATATATATATATATATATATATATATATATATATATAATTATTTTTTCTCCTTGATGTGATTACAAGTTTATATTGAGCGCCCAACACAATGCAAAATATTAGTATGCAATAATGACCATAGGCAATAGAATATAAAAAGACTTTGTTAAATAAGTATAATCAGTCCATTAATTGTTTATTATTTTATATCTTGCACAACAATGGTTGTTGCAGTGCTTAAAACCCCATTCCATTTGTCTTAAACAAATCTGTGAAAGATGCTTTTGTGCAGTCACTTATTTAAGCCAGAAAACAATAGGTATTTGAAGCTGTGAATGGTTTGTATTTTAAATAAGTTGATTATAACAGGCTCCCGAGTGGCACATCCAGTAAAGGTGCTCTGCGTGGAGTGCAGGACGCTCCATATTGCCTGGAGATCTCAGGTTGAGGTCTCACCTTGTTACAGGGGTTTCTAGGTGGTGGCGCACAATTGGCCGAGCGCCAAACAGGTAGGGAGGGATTAGGTTAGAAGGGGAATCCACGGTTCATCGCTTACCAGTAACCCCTGTAGCTGATAGGGTGTCTGCAGATCTGCACTGGAGCCATCAGATCTGTGTTGTCCTCTAGCACTATAGGTCTGGTGGGGAACTTGGATAAAAAACAATAATTGGGCATTCCAAATTGGGGAGAAAACTGGGGTAAAAAAAAAAAATTGATTGTACTGTAGACTATAAATAAGTAGAACAACAAGTAACTTTGAAAGAGTATATTCTTTATTAGATTGAACTAAGGAAAGTCTTGAGAAAGATGTAAAGCAGAATTTAAGTAAACATTAAAATATACCTTGAATGTCTTACCTGTCACCATTACAGGGACTTTAAATTAGTTAACATATTTGTTGTTATGTACTATTAATATAGAAAGAATAACATATTGTGTCTATGTTATTTGTAAGCATAGTATTGCCTAACTATCACACTGCTAAATATTATTACATAATAATATATACAGTATATACTAAAATAAACTTAATATATTCAATAACAAATGCTTTGACAAGAATTATTTCTCAATTTTATCACTATTGAGTGTTTTACAGATTATGTCATAACAAAGTAAATAAAAACAATAGGCAATATAATATAATAAGACAAGTTTTACAATAGTGATTAATCATGTCACCAGGACCTATAGATGCACGTTATTCATTATTGTATACCTTGCACAGTTGTACTGAGTGCTTAAAAACAAACAAACATTGAAATCAGTGAGTGATGCTTATGTGCAGTGATTTATTTTGCAGAACAGACAACTGCATGTCGACAACAGGGAACAGTTCTAGGCCATGACCGGTGTCTTATTGCAAATGAAAGGCATATTTATATAGCAGCACTCATTATTCCAGGGGAAATTCATTTGGCTTTTGGGAACAATCGTACCACAGAGCTCTTCAAAAGGATTACTAGGCTCCCCTTCCCCCCAGTTTGAATACTCCATGGGCTCATTGCTGAGCCAGTACCATTCCCCACTCATCAGGTTAACCCTCATGCCAATCCACACCCCCTCCCCCATGACATTGCCCAGTAAGTCCACCACTTGCTGCTGCATTGAAAGGCTGGTGATGCTGACTAGCTCGGCCTGCAAGGATTGACAGTGCTTGTGAGCTCCCATCCAGGTCTTCTCCTCTCTGACTAGGATCAACCCACTTTGATCTGTGAAGGATAAACAGCAGCATCACATGCATGTACAGTAGTTACAGGTAATGGGATTAATTGCAATATCATAGCTTATAGATATAGGCAACCCATTGCACTCATCTTGCACCCAGCAAACCTAATGAAGGTACTTGCGGTTGGTGTACCTGTTTGAGATTCCTCTATTAGCTGCTGCTAAACATACAACTATGTCAATCTACATGAAGTACTTTGATAATCATTGCTCAAGATCTTCCAAATGAAAATGATCAAAAAGTTCACAATAAATGCTGCAGCATATTTTCCATTAATTGTGTGTTTAAATTCATAATGTATTTATAATGAAGCATTTTTATTTGACATATAAAATGTTTGTTAGCAATTCAAATACCATACCATATTGCTGCAAGAGAATACATGCTATTTTTAATGCACATTAGTTGTATTAAGACAGGGTGATTGGTGACTTTGACAGTTCTGCAATAATAAGAAACCTTAACAAAAAATCACACAAAGGGTAAAACCCTGCTCCTCTGATTTACACTATACTTGATACAAAAAAAGTTGTTCTGGTTACTTAGAATCAGCAAATCAGTTACTAGACTTGCTCAAAATATGCTCTGGAAAGTGCGCCCCTTGTTTAGATAATTTAATGAGCTGACTCTATTGAATTATCTGCTTATAATTTAGTAATTTCTCTATAGTTACAGAAAAAAGTAATAAGCTGTGCATGCACAAGCAAATAAGCAGCTGTGTGTTTCTGGTAAATTCACTGGTACAGGGTGACAAACTATATTCTGGACACTGCAAACTGCATTACCACTTTATTTCTACAAGAGAATGAATTGGAATGTTCTGATGAACCACCTAGATACAGTGTGTACTTTAGCAGGCAGCTGTATAAAACCCATACACCACAGGGCAATGTAGGTTCTGGGACGACAGGGAACAGAGGATGTGAATTAAGATTTCAACTTGGTAAAGGGTTGGACAAACTGCAAAGAGCTATCTCTGGAACTGGTACATGTAGAATATTCAAACAAAGTACATGTGCAGCTGTGGAGAATGGAACATTAATTTGCCATTCATTTATATATATATATATATATATATATATATATATATATATATATATATATTAGTATTTTTTTTTTTTTTGATTTTTTTTTTTTTTTGATTTCAATATTAATTTCATACAGAAGGGAAACTTGGAACAAAAAACAAACTTGGATCATATGTAGACTTACTCCAATACATTAATAAGCATACATACAGCTTGTGTCCATTGAGTTGTAATTCGAGATATGTGAAACCACAAAACTGTAAGTACCTGAATGTGGTTCCATTTGTGACAGTAGGGAATTTAAAAAATAATAACAGTTCATGGCCACTGGATATCAAAATGTGCTGCCTTCTTAATTCATCACTCAAAAACAAGCCACAAGGTCCCAAGGACTATAAGATATGAATTTCAGAAGTTTAGCGCTTTCCTTTAAAAATGTCCATAGGGTTGAATGTTGCAAAATACAGTGCATGCATTTACAAAGAGTCCCCATAATATAGTATGGTACAGGTTAAAATGATGTTTGTATATAATATGAGTTTATAGCCAAATGCAATCTCATATATCTATAGAAGGAATATCTTTCTGTGAGAGTATAATGTGACCCATATTTTTGTTCCCCTTCCCCTTGTTATGCAACACAAGAATAAATAAATAAATACTGTAACAAGGTTAATCAGATTAACCATTAATCCCAATCCTGCAGCATGCCATTACCAATTAAAGTAGTTACCTTCAAAACTTATTGCTGGGTACCCATAGGAACCCTGTGCATGCAAAATCCCATAGCTGTACACCCCAATTCTTGCAGATTTGTGCTGGATTACACTGTGCTTAGATTCTGATCCTAAAGGAACATCTGCCCATGAGTAATTGGAATCAGCAACTTTCTCCCATACCACAGAAAGGGGCAAAGCTTTGCCATCCAGAAAGACACCGTCTGTTTGGGAGCTTTCAGCCACCAACAGCAAGCTGTTATTGTAACGAGGCACTTTGTATACTAAGTAAGAAGAAGCAAAGAGATGGACGGGTATGATATTCAGCTTGAAGGGTTTGAAACATTGTCCTGAATGCAGGCCTGTGTACACAAGCATGACCATGACCTTGTGAGCCGCCCTGATTGACAGAGCGGAGGAAGAGTTAAAGTCCAGTTTAATGTCATTATCAATGATCTTTTTGCTTCCATCATTAATGTACAGAGTGTTTTGCTGTTTATCTGTAACAATATGGACATAGCCAAATCTATCCCCATCTGAAACTGGGGGCACAATGAAATCCTCCCCCCATGCTGTAATAGAAGGTAGCTGCTCAAATGATTGTTGACATTTTGCCAATTGAAATGCTGTACACCGACGACCATATAGCAAAGCCACTGGGTTCTGGGTTGTGACCTGTGCCCTGTTAAACGTTTCATCGCTTTGGATACACAAGCTCTCGTAGGCAGATAGAACAACTTTTATGTCACCGTCTTCATGAACAGATCCATTGGTTGTTGCAGGGACTTTTGTGGAGATTGAAACCTCATTTGTCTGATTTGTGTTGACTATGACAAACTCACTGAACAAATCATTTTGCGACGATTGAGTAAAAACATAGTATTTGTTCCCCTGATTTTGCACTGGGTAAAGAACAGAGGTCTCAATAAACCGTGAATTATTGGTGTAGGAGAGCACAGAGACAGCACTGCTGCTTCTGATAATGACTGTACTGAATGGTATCTGTGTTCCTAGCTTCTCCGGAGATGGCTGGAGTTGCACTGAAGCCTCTTCCTCTGTTTGCAGAAATAGCTCTCTTTTGAAGCCAGTGGAAAGCACCTCGACAGAAACAAATGTGTTAGGTTGAAAGGCAGAGATGATTAATCCAGGTGTATCATTTTGGTAACCAGAAGAATTAAACCTGTTTGTCATAAAGGTTGTGATGAATTCTTGGCCAGTAGAATATGGAGTAGATAATCCTTTGGACGAAAAAAAAAAGAAAAAGAACAAAATGAAAACAGATAGTTGTAAGCAATATTAACTTGGAATAACTCAACATGGTACAGAGACACTATCAAAATCAACAACTTTGAATCAAAACTTTTTTTATTTTTCAAACACAATTGGCTATATTGGCCAATACAGTTATCAAATTAGAAATAAACAACTCAGACTTTTCCTTCATTTGGAGGCTTGTATGCAGTCTTAAGTTGTTTCTTATCTATTTTAGAATCAGACTCAGTAACTGCAGTCTTAGTGTTTTTGTACACTTGTATTCATTTAAAAACAAATAAAACACAAACAAAACGTTTCAACAAATCAACACCCAAGCATAGCTATCACTGTACTTTTTCACTTTTCTTTCCTCACTATTCAGGTTGGACAGCACCTTCACTGAACCCTCTACATTCCCCTGCTCTCTTTCTCCAAACACTCACTAAACAAACATGCCTTGTCTTTTTTTTTTTAATAGGGTGTGGCCGGGGTCAATCAATAAATGATCCACTAGCCACATTCCACACTTCTAATTAACTACCTCTAAACAATTGAACTTCCTTAACACTGCCCCCTCCCTCCTAATTTTGTAATTACTTAGAAATTGATTTACATCTACTATATATATATATATATATATATATATATATATATATATATATATATATATATATATATATATATTTTAGCACCCAGAAATTCAAAAGTTTTATTTACTTGTTTTGTATATAGTAATTCTGTGCCAAATAATCCCCTATTGGGCTGAGATAGACCACATATGTATTTTCTGAAAACTTTTAAAGTTATTTATATGTTTTACCATTTTAGAACTTTATTGGGCTTTTTATTTTATTTTATTTATTTTTAAATCATATTACCAAATAGATCAAATAATGCAACAATAACAGCGTGTACACTGTAGGTTACTAAGAAATGTTCTACTGTCCATAGTTGAGGTCAATTAAATTTTTTCAATTCAATATCCAATCCCAGTTCCCTTTTATACCATTCCAATTCCTAATCTGTTTTACCTCATAGTCTTTACTGATGTTTATGCCACACACTTGCTCAGGTTACCTAACAAGTTCATTAAGTTGTATACAGTATTTGTTTGCTCAATAAAGCCTTTGTTGTAAAATGATTGGAATAGGAATTTGAATTGATTAATAGGGAACTAGGATTAGAAATGGAATTGGAATTGAAAAAACTGAATTGACTCCAACTCTGCTACTGTCTGATGCACAGTGGTACTTCCACATTAAAGATCAATAACACCATGAAAGGCACGGCCCCTCACCTGGAGTCACTGCAGCTGAGAGGAGCAGAGCAGTCACTGTCAGCCCCGACCACATCCTGGAGTTGAAAGAGCCCAGTGTCGATGGGGCAGTGTTCCTGGAAACTGTTAAAAAGGAGAAAATCTCATATAAGGGCTATGCAACGAAGAAGCACCCCAAAATATTTCATCTTGATATGAGAGTGCAGGGATGATGCATAAAAGGTAAAACCGATAAACTCTCAAATAGAGAAATGTTCTGGCTACCGAATTCATAATACAAAGAGGTACTAATGAAAGTGATTGCTTAGCTGGAAAGGGACATGTTTCTATAACGAAACACTGAGAACTAACTAGATTCAGAGAACCCTAGTTCCTTTCATTTCTGCATAGACACACACAAATGGTCTTCTCTGAATATTATTTGTAACTTTATTTTGAAATTAAAATCACTTTAGAGGATCATAATTCATATTCACGATCCCCCAACAGATGAATAAATGCAGACAGTGTGTGTAAGATCATCTGTTACTTATTATAAACTGGTGCAGTGCCTCTGCAAATATTATTATTGTTAAAATAAATGCTACTATTAATTAATGCCGACTGGTCTTAATCTTAGCTTCAAGTGTTGATTTTTGAAATGTTGGCAGCTAAGACTTGCCACATCCAAGTATACTGACAGTAATATATACAGTATAATATTATTTGATAACATACCAGTACAATATACTGTATGTCCACACTTTAGGATTGCTACCATTTGTGTTATCTATTGATGGATATCATAGTTTCTGTACAGTATGTTAACATTTGCTAAAACTCACATGCACAATGAAAATCATTAATGCACCTGTACCACCTCTTAAATCAACACCTTAAAACCAATGCTGGCCACAGATGGAAATTCTGATTAAGTACCCACCCTGTGAACAGCAGGAAAGGTTAAACCATCACAGAGGGATGATGCTTTATCAAAATGTCTAACTTATACATCATTATAAAAGATCAAACATGTTTGTTAGCTCACCTTGTAGAAATGTTACTGACTCTTCAATGTCACTGTGACTGCTGTCTGTCCTCCTCTTCTGTTGTTCAGATATGTTATTATATTGTGGCGGTATTCTAAATATTTAAATAAACCAAACATACACACCTGCTCTTTGCATAAAATCCTTTCTGTTTTCTGGGAACATTTTTGCCCACTAATGCAAAACTGGTTCTGTCCCTTTTACATAAAACAGGAAGTTAACTATGGGGTGCGTTAATATTTTATCATGTCTTTTTTCCAAATTTAGCTTAAATCTTGTATTTATAAATGTTGTGAAAATAAAATATTTTTTAAAATGTGTACATTCAGATATAATTTATAAATCTGGTTACAGGATTTAACATTTAGCTAAATATTTAACTAAATCTTAAATCCTTAACAAGATTTAATATTTAGATAAATATATAACTAAATCTTAAATCTCTTAACAAGATAGTTGGATTCACCTGAAAATTAGCTAGCTGAACTGGGATGTCACTGCTGGAGTTGGCAGATCTGTAGAGACCAGACTAAAATCTGGAAATCGCCATAGTAACTGCATAATAACAGATGAACTGGAATGATAATATGGACTGTAGATTTGTTTTCGAACATGAAAAGTATTCATCTATTTGATCAAAGATGACCCCATATATGTGCTGCTGTGACTATTGGGTATATTTGAAGAAGAGCTGTGGATTTTAGATGCAGGTTTTCAATTTCTAGTTACAAAAAAAAAAATAGAAAACCATTTATTCTTAAAAAACCTCCAAATCTCTTAAATGAAGCGTTCGTAAATAAAGCCAGGTCATGAGGTGCTGAAATGAAATCATCATAGAACATAGACAGGCTGTTCCAATGTTGAATGAGAGCTGACCACATTTTAATGTCTTTTCTAGCTTCTGATGAAATATTAATGTAGGATTCCAGGTTTTTTGCTGTTGATGAAAGAACAAGTAAATCGAAATATGAAATGTCCGAGCTTGGAGAAATGTGAATTACAAATTTAAATGGTCCAGCAAAGAGAGTGGTGCGTGATTCTTGATCTGAAAGTTCTGGATAGAGGAACGAATATAATCGAGTTTAGATACAGAGGGCTTGCTTAAAACATCAAGTGCATGACATACTTGGGGCTCAGACTGGACTCCAGTACGATGCATGCATAACCGGTCAGACAAAAGAGTTGCAGCTATCCAGGGTTGCCTCTACCTGTTTTGACATGGACCGCAGGTCACTCTTCTATTGTGCCAGAAACTGTCTGATGGCCGCAGCCATATCGGCCAGTCAGCTAGGTCTACATTGCATACACCCATTACAAGTGTGGCTCAATGTGTTCCACCTAAAAATTCCAAACACGACAGACACCATTGGTTGTGGAGGTAGAGGAGGTCAAGGAGTATGCGAATCCTGGCTGGACCTCTGGACGTCCCTGCATATAAACATGCTGGAGTTGAAAGCGATCTCCCTTGCTCTCCACCACTTCTCCTGGTTCTGCGACGTACACATGTGTTGATCCGGACGGACAACAAGACAGTGGTGGCATATGTCTGTGTCTAGGCAAGGGGGCATAAGTGGACCCCTTGAACACGTCTAGTATAGTACTGGAATTCTATTATGTTCAGAAAATATTTAAGGCAGGGGATACAAAATATTTGTTTGCATTATTAAAAAAATAAATAAAAACGCAGTAAAATAAATAAAATAACTACTGTGTGAAATAAGACTTGAAGCAGCTCAGGTAGTTGAGCAACATTACTACTGTTGACATAAGCACAGCAAGAGCGGAAAAAATGTGCTTTCACGGTCACACACAGACTTCTAGTAAAGAAATATGCGCATGCTCCAAATCAAGCTAGGGAGATATGTGCAAGTGCAAAATCCAGGTGATTGCCAGGGTAGACACGATATCATGGGTGCACAGGACTTGTAGTAACACCTGTTTGAACAATGAGCGTGAGTGAATTGAGAGTTAAGGCCTTAGCTGATCGGAACCAATGGTATACAAATTAATGCAAGAGATTGTGATACTGATTACCAATTAATCTTTTAATGAAGATGAAACACAAGGAGATTTGAACATGAACAATTAACGTTATTTCTCTCTTTTTTGCGTTTGTGTGTGGTGAGTTTGCCTGCGCGTATGGAGGAGCGAGACTTTTTGACTGGACATTTTGGGAGAGAGAGCGAATAAAAAGAGTGGTTTTAACCGCTATTAAAAGCAGCCCTGGTGTCCTGCCTTTTCAGTATCATCGCTGGAAACCCAGCACACCCTCGCTACATTGTTGTCAGAAGTGGAGGTAAGGCAGGTACCCCGGCAGGCACTGGCAGTGGAGAGTGTAGAAATGCAAAACTACTCGTCCAAATAATCAGCAAAACTAGATTGGCCCAGCATTGACGCTCAAGCTTTGGATGAAACTAGACTTGCCTGGGCTAGTCCTGAAATTCAGTGAAAACTGTTGAAAAAAAAGCCATCTTTTACAAGTTGTGGGCCAATGTAGACTCGATTGGACGCGGGCGAGTGCCGAAAAAAATAAAAAAAGGTTTAGATTGGCCTAGAGAGTAGTTGGCCTAGACTCATTGTATATATATTATAATATATTATATAGTATATATATAATATATATATATATATATATACACACACACACATACACACACACACATATATATATATATATATATATATATATATATATATATATATATATATATATATATATATATAGAAAGTCTACACCCCCTTTCAAAATGTTCACGTTTTGTTGCCTTATAGCCTTTCAAAATGGAATAGCCTAAAAAATGCATTAAAATAGTTTTTTTTTTTCAATTATCTACACATCCTACCCCACAACTTCCAAGTGAAAAAAATATTCTAGAAATCACCCAGACATCGCATCAACCAAAGATCACCATCCCTACTGTCAAGCACTGTGGTGGCAGCATCATGTTATGGAGATGTTTCTAATCGGCAGGGACTGGGGCACAGAATAGAAGGGAAAATGAATGGAACAAAGTACAAAGAAGTCCTTGAGGAAAACCTGCTGCCCTCTGAAAGAAAGCTGAAGCTGGGACGGAAGTTTACCTTTCAGCATGACAACGACCCAAAGCACACAGCCAAAGCTACACTGGAGCAGCTAAGGAACAAAAAGGTAAATGTCCTTGAGTGGCCCAGTCAGAGCCCGAACCTAAATCCAATTGAAAATTTGTGGCATGACTTGAAGATTACTGTCCATCAATGCACCCCAAGCAACTTGACAGAGCTTGAACAGTTTTGTAAAGAAGAATGGTCAAATATTGCCAAATCTAGGTGTGCAAAGTTGGTATAGACCTATCCCAACACACTCACAGCTGTAATTGCTGCCAAAGGTGCTTCCACCAAATATTAACTCAGGGGGGTGGAGACTTATCCAATTATGATCTTTCAGTTTTGTATTTTTAATATATAATTTTTTTCTCAATAAAAACTTTTTTCCCTTACAGTGTGGAGTATGGTGTGTAGATAAGTGGAAAAAAATCCTCATTTAAATGCATGAAACTCTGAGGCACTGACACCACAAAATGTGAAAAAAGTTCAAGGGGGTGTAGACTTTCTATAGGCACTGTATATACACACACACACAAAGGACACTCAAGCCAAATGTAAGATGTTACAAACTAGACAGATGCAAATTGCACCTTATGACATTGCTTAGTACAAAAAAAAGACTTAAACTGTTGAAAAGTGGTAGAACTTAGCTGATTTAGAATGGAACAAAATATGTAATTGTTTTTTATATATAGTTTTTGAAACTACATTTCATAATCACTATACCAACAATAGAGAGGCCTTCAAGCTTGTAAATGTTGTATTCAAAATAATCCCAAATCCAGTCCCCAAGTATGAGAACCACTGCACTAAGCTTTTTGGATATTGCAAGAGCTCAGGTGTGGTTCTCATAAATCTACATAAATAAAATATAGTTGTGTTTGATGAATATAGTTCCTTACCTATTGTGTGAAACCAGATCACTTTCACAAAAAAATAAAAATAAAAATAAACTCTTGACCTGCTTTGAATGTAAAATGAATATTAATCAGCGGTTGGTATCGAATTGTCTGCAGTGCTATTGCTAAGGAACATTCTCTTCTTTACCCAAGGACATTTGAATAATATGATGCAAAACTCCTCACTGATTTGATTAACAAACTGCATCTTTGGCTTGGGAGGCTGCAGAGCTGAGACAGTGACCTTGTGCCCCCTGGATGGTACTGTAAATGTGTACATGGTGGTTCTCTTGAGCTCACACTTCCTAATGTCCTGATAACAGCCATCACCTCACATTAGCCAAGGAACTCCATATTCTAGAAATGGCAAATGGAAGCCAATTAACTAATGGGCCATTAATAAAATATGCTATTCTTTTTTACAACGTATTTTACACATTTTTGAAGCCAATATTTGAAATGCCTAATTTGAATGTTACACCTTGTCAACCCAATCAGGACTATTGCTACTATAAAACGTATTATTTAGTTAAAATTTATAATTCTCAATGTCATTTTAACTGGACTCCTCATGGAGGGCCACACCTGCCACAATTTCATCCCACCCAGGTCAAGGACTGCAATGGGGATTGATGAATAGCTTCTTTACACAACAACCCACCTCTGGCAATTGATTGCCTAATATACTGTCATGTCTCAAAGGGCACCAAATTGGCAAAAACTAAAAATAAATAAATAAAAAAACAGGCAAGGCCAAAATGGCTTTCAGTTCAATACATTTGTTGAGGGCACCAAGGTCATTAAACTTAGTCAAGGCCAAAGAATAGGATGTTGTGTAATTTTGCTAAGGATTCTCATTAATTCAAATTTCTAGAGAACAGCAAAAAATGATTGTATTACTATTATCAGGAGTTTAAGCCACATGCATATTGTGTTTTTACTGAAGTTACCTTAACACTGAAATCAAATTTCAGAACAATGAAAAGTTTTATAAATTTAAAGTAACACTGAATTTTACCTCCCACGACCTCCACACTAATAATGCCCAGATCTACCTCTCCCAAGTGTCTGAAAAAAATTCTCTAGCTGCAAAACAGGTAGACCTACTGATTTACAGTGCTTTAGGGAAATTAGAATAAGGAATTGAAGATCCAGATTGGAGTAAATCTTCTTTCTGTACTACCAAAATTATCAATAAGAAATCTGAGAATTCTTATTCTGCATCAGTAACTTGAAATTAGGTCAGTAAGTTGACACAAAGCACAAATCATTTTCCCAACTGACTGGTCAGAATTTTCTGGCTGTTGGCTCCTCCAATGATTCCAAGTTTTGACTAGGACTGCCACTGGCACCTGTTTCTGCTGCCGAAGCTGAAGCTTTACTTTGAATGATAAATGTATCCATAATTAAGGATCAAATCCCTGCAATGTCGAGCAAGCGTATACTGCTGTGACGCTATTGCCCTAGCAACGCAAGCATATACCGCTGCATGGCAACCAGCACGCGTTCATCCTAGGTGTGTGTTAAGTTCGCCAGCAACAGGAGGCCAGCGCAAGTAGCAGGAGAACCGAAATAAATATAATAACTGTTAAACTGATAAAACAAAAAACAAAACAATAAAAAAAGCGCACGGACAACCATGAAAAGCCCTGGGGGTTGCCGGTTCCTGACACCTACCCTAGAGGTTAATAATTTACAAACATACTGTAGTTGTTTTACTCCTATTGTGTAAAGAATGTGAATTAAATTAACTTTTTCTAAAACAATAAGCCATCTCCCCCATTAATACAATGTAAAAAAGACAACACTTTGAATTTATTTAAATATAATATGCTTTTTTATTTTATGTAATTAAACACTGTACTTTAACACACAGCATTTGCATAAAATACAGCAACCCAATTACAACTAGTGCTCCCTTGAAACAAAAATAAATAATGTCAAAGAAAATCCACCTGTTGAATAAATGCACTCTGTACAGCAGAGACAGGAAAACAGTTTCATTAAAGTTACTGCCTTTGTGAGACCATCAGTGGAGTTTAAATTAGCTTGCTTGGTTCAGGAGTGGGACATTTCTGTTTATATTCCTTATGGTCAACATATATTGACCGCAGATACACTTACGTTTTCAGCTTTATCCTTAACACGCTTTCCAGCTACGATTTAAATTGGTGTGGAAATTTACATAAATTGTTTAGTGTGTCAATCTAATCTGTAATGATTTGTGGCTGTCTGAGCAAATGAAATACCTTCAGAACAGCTCAACAGAGTATGATAATGGTGTGTATGGTTATTTGTCATAAAAAGCTATTACAATACTGTATCATTACATATTGCATGTTAATAAATCTGATTAGTTTAAAAAGCCATATTGTATATCTGTGTCAAGATAAGGAGAACAAAGGAAAGAAACCCAAAGTGCTACAAAAACAAAATAGAAAAAAATTTAATAAGTCTTCACCAATAACAATAATACCCAAAACACTGGGAACCAGAAATGCAGGTTAGTTTGATGTAATCAGCTACATCAGCCCAAACCTTCCAGCAATTCCTGATGTGAAGGATGTTTCTGCTTTTCGTCACATGACGAATACATTTAGGTCTCCCTGTTCTGAAACTTTCCCATACAGCGAATACACGGCAACAAGAGCAACACGGTAGAAAAATAGATACAAAAGATAGTTAAGTGCAGTCCAATTCCACTTACAATGATCATCCAAAGACTGAAGATAAAGGACTGTCCGGTTCTTCATCTGTTCTTGTCTATGTAACAGCCTCAAATTACTCCGTCCACAAGTGAGGCAACAGTCAGTGCAGTCTCAATGCTTTTGGTATTTTGGCTTTACTGGGACATTCCCAAAACCTTACCAAAGCAACGATTGCTGGTGTTGGAGGATAACAGATAGAAACTCTCCACATACACGTCCCATACAACGTGAGGAAGATTCCTGATCTTTGAAGCTACCTGTTGTCAGTCAAATAATGAGAAAATGTGTGTGAATTACAATACAGCCACAGGAAACCCACTTTAGCAGAACCCAAATCCTTTAATAAACACCTGTCCTAAAGCATGTGTATGGCAGAGCATATCCCCTTTGCTCAACATATTTCCTAGAATGATAAGAGGGGCCCCTATCCATGTGGCGCATCTCTACTCTGGGGTCTCAACAGCTTCCTTTCGGCTGCCCCTACTGGGTGTGGAGAATTTACCCCCTTTCCCTCTGCCTTCACCCCCACCTCCCTGTCTTTTTCTCCTCTGCTGGCCTGCATCCTCCTTGACAGCTTGTGCCCACAGAGTATCGAAGCAACCCGGCGCCTGGTAGCCTGGCTCGGCCGTGTCTAGAGGGTCCTTGGAGAGAAGCACCCAGATGGCGGGTACATTCCTCTTGACTGTGAGGGTGTCGAGGCCAGCCTCGGGCACGAGCGGCTCCCATTGCTCCTCTGTGTGCCGGTAGAGCAGCCGTGTGAGCTGGTGCAGTCCCTTGACGCGCCGCTTCAGGATCTCCACGCAGGAGATGGTCTTGGCCACAGCCTTGCCAGTGCCGCTGAACAGGATGTGCCGCGCCGCCTTGCTCTCCATGCGCCCGATGGCGAAGCCCATCAGGTTGCGGATCTTGCTGCCGTCCTTCACTTTCACCTCGGGAGTGTCGGGGGGAAGCCCTGTGAAGGGAGGGGGGCAGGGCAGCTCCACTGTACGAGCCTTGTGGTAATTCTCCATTCCTCAACCTCAAGTCCTTCGGCTGCTGAGAAATACAAGAGAATATAACTTAACCTTCAGCATTACCATTTTAATGCAATGGAGCCCAGGGTTAGAAACGCACACTACTCCTGCATACAATTCTGGGTTTCAGAACTCCCCTAAATGTATTATACTACTTAAATAAATCAAGCCACTCTTAAATAAATTGTCCATCACCAATATGTGCATGAACAACTAATATTAAACCTGCAGACTCAGGTGATAAGTGGTAAGTGTAGCATACTTTCATTAGTACGGTCAGTTCAGAGATGATTTAGCAGGAAACCGATTTCTCATATTCCTGGCAGGTGGTCAATTCAATAATATATCTAAAAAAAAAAAGAGGGGGGGGGGGGAATTCTGAAACCCAGGACTGGATAAGCATGACTTAGTTTCTAACCCTGAAATCCTATTAGAGTGCAAAATATATTAACTTTTTTTGTTTGGAGATTCTACTGGCATTAGAGTGTAACTCGGGCGATTTATTCAGCAAATATCAATGTCAGACCAGTCTTGGCAGTCACAATTTCATAAAAAAAGAACCACCATCCCACCCAGTTTTTCTGCATTGGTAGTAAATTGATAAAATTAATGGCCAAAAAAGTTTTCATTCTAAAGCTAGTGACTCGACAAATAAGATTTGGCTGGCAATACATCACAAGCAAACGCGTTTCTTTGGCTTGCTTATACATACACTGTGCAATTTCAATGGTAACTAGCTATACTCCAGCCACGGTTAACTGTAGCTTTAGAGTACATTAAGACAACTGCAGAGTAGTTCAAGCCATTCCACATTTTCAGATGAGCTTGAACCGGTGTACATCTACAGTAACAAGGTCAGAAGGGTCTAAAGCAGGGGTGTCAAACTCAATTTTATCAAGGGCCATATCTTAACTTAACGTTTGATTCGTGAGCCACAAAATGCACAACTTTTTCATATACATATAGCATTGATTACACGGTGCTTTATGCAGGGTTAATATAGAGAACCCATTATAACGAGGGAGCACAGTTTGTATATATATATATATATATATATATATATATATGACACACATTGCTGTACTATTGTGGGGCTGTCATAATAATTGCACATACAGCAATCTACCCATTAAAAAAAAGACAGAAACTGTATTTCAATCACATTGCACTCTGCTCCAGTATACAAAACAAGCTTGGGGTTTCTCAGTACTTAAACACTAAGCAAAGCAGATTCATTCATTCAAAACCAAAACAGCATTTGCTCCAGTGCAAAGTTTGCACCACTTGAAATAAAAAGTGGTGGCATACAATACATTATTTTCCCACAATTGAAATAAATGCCAGGATAAAAACGTTTTTTCTACATCATGGAGGACAACATTTGAACTCTTATTAAAGGTGACTACCCGGACTGTATGAAAATATCAGAAACAAAACATACATAATGTGTGCCCAGGTCTCAATATTTACCTGGGGTGTTCTGTTTTTCCTTAAATGGCAGTACTTGCTTGAAGCAAAACTGCATTGAGGGTCATTTCAAATACTAGCTATTTTACTAACTTGATTAACTTGAAATTGACTCAAGTTAATAAAAGTCTGCAATGTATGTGTGAAGTTGTGTCAAGGATGGCTAAGGAAATGAAACCACAAAACAAACAATTGTGAGCTTAACAGATGCAGTGGCTCTCAGCTTTTATTTAACAAAATAAAAATGACATTACCAAGTGCCCTAAAAGATGCACTTCCTAGGGGAACAACTTTCCACAGCTGCAATATACAGCATATCCAGCTGTGAGAAACGGTTTTCCTTGGTTTCTTAATACAAGAGTCACATTAGATTCTATGCAGTGTTTATAAATGCCTGTTAGAAATACATATACATATACAAAATGTTTTACCGTGGTATACAAATATAAGTGATTACAGACATTGTTAGCCCTGTGATAGCAAATGTATAATATATGGGTAAGCACCTACTCATCATTAAAGAGTACCTATTTATATTAAGCATGTGTTTTATAGGCTTGCCAGATCTGAGGGTTTGTTTAGAAAGGGCAACTATTACAATAATAGATAAAAAAAAAATAAAAAAAATAACAAATTAACACTACGACTACGACTAATAATAATAAGTTTCTAAATGCCTGCTGGAATACATACTTATGTTCTTATGGAACCAAGTAATGTTGAAGCTGACACCCTGTGATCCTTCAAGAAGCTGTTTGATGAGATTCTGGGATCAATAAGCTACTAAAAACTAAACAGACGACTTCCTCTCGTTTGTAAACTTTAATATGTTCTTAGAACGGAGATGAAAAGCACAACACACGATGTAAAGGGCACTATTTTATTTATTGTTACATAAAAAGAGTACTCTGACGTTTCGGCCAGCTTTGCCTTCATCAGAGAGTACAAGCAACTGAAGAAAAAAATACCTCAAATACAAACATCAATCAATAACATAATTACAAACATGGCAAATTTACAAAGATGTGCACTCATTATGAAAGTGCAGGTATTTATATAAGCAAGCGTTTTAAAGGATTAACAGCTGTCAGTTTATTTAGAAAGCGCAAATAATATATTTAAATAACAATCTGCATTGCTGCCTTGTCGATGTAATGCTACAACTTTTCAACTTAGTAAAAGATAGCTCGCCATGCGCACAACGAGCAGGGGGCACTGAATTGTATTGAAGGGGTAACAGAATTCGATACTTACCAACCTGTACGACGCCGGTAACAACTCCTGGGTGAATAGACTTTGCGATACTGCATTCAAGTCTTAACTACTTTTTGTATCTGGTACCGGTATACAAATGTAAGTGAACAGGGCTTAAACTACACACCCAATACGCCTGCTAGATATCAAACAATACAAGAACTCATCTCGTCAAAGCTAATCTAATAAAAATGCTCTCCACTCTGCCACAGCTGACAATGCAACATCCTGTGCGGTGTCCCACAGTAGCCGTAAAGCTGTATTTCTTCCTTACGTAAAATCAGCCAGCAAAGTGCTGTAAATAGTTGGGGTTTCACAGTTGTGGAGATGGGAGTTGTGGTTTTTACTGTTGAAAAATACGCTACACCCCTCAAACGTAGGTGGTCCAATGTATTCCATTTTAGTTCGCAACCAGTACATTTGTAATATTTACGGGGCAGTCCGCACATCGACATTTTATTTTCAACAGCTGATACAGTAACATTACGATTGAGAGCGATTTCGACTAAAAGCAGTTACACCTATAGTAAACATGTGCTTATAAGAGTAAATTCCATTAAGAGCAAGTAATAAATACAGTAAATCGATAAGAACGAATTGAAATATGAGCAATTACAAAAACAAACAAAAAATGTGACTTGCGGTTACCTTTAAGAGTAAAATCAAGTACCAGATACAAAAAGTAGTTAAGACTTGAATGCAGTAGTAGAATACAGCAAAGCAGGTACAACTGGGCGCCATGTAGTCCCGTACAGTTGCTTTCTGAACAGATGTGTAGTTGAGGACGCGCTGGAAGGTGGCCAGGGACTGAGCAAGTTACAAAACTGCAAATCAGAATACCCTTGTCTCAAACTTCTTCTTGGAATAAAACCCTGCATATTCAGTATTCAGGTTTTTATTCCAACGAGAAAACAGTAAACAATGCCTTTTTAAAATATTTAAATCTTTCCTTCTGTTTCTGCTGTTCTCACATACGCTGACTAGCATTAATGTCAGACTATCCAATGTTGCTTTAGGGAAGGAGGGAAGATGTGAAACCCTCTGAATATTCTATTGTTATCTACAGGTTGTAGCACCCTCTAACGGAGATTCCTCAGTGATGGATGAAAGCTTTGAATTTCCAAATACAACTATAAGTACTCTAACAAACAAACAAACGTGGGATTTAATAAGTTATGTTTAATGTGGTCCTTTATAAATACAGTTTTAGTTCTTCTGAACAACAGGTATATTATCAGTCATCATATCTAAGGGTGCAGGGTTTTGATCCGGTTCCACTCTGTTCACTCTCTCAGCTGAATAGCTTTCATTTCTCTTTCCCATTTACAAAGGAGAACTCAATGCATGGCTATATGAGCCCTTTACTGTTACAATACCCAACAGTCAGCGCTGAGTGCAGTGCACTGCTGTGGAGAACAGTGGTCAGCAAAGAATTAACCCAATCTGTGTCTAAAATTAAGAAAAAGACACTGTGCACATATATAAATACACACAGTATACAAGCACTCAAGAAGGGGAAAAGTGTTTTTTTTTTTTTAAAGGGACAGTTGTTCAGAGAATGGCATGATGACATCACTCCACCGCCTTCACTTGCTGGATGCTTCCAACAGCCTCAGCATCTCATCCCACTGCGAAAACTGCTTGGACAGGAGGAACATCTTCCAGCAGACATTAAGGAGAATATATAAATAACATCAAGCATGAACAGGATCGGATGTAGAATATTGTGAAAGTTTTGTGTACATATGAAAATGGTTAATTACTTGTAGACAGGCACAGAGATGTGCAATCTCAGTTTCCTGAGCAAGTGGCTGTCTAACCCTAATTCACATTTGCATACACAATTCTGCATGTACTGAAATCTGAGTCTGATTCACTTGCAAATAAGAAACAAACTATACAAGGTAACCTGACTACAGAGTAAAAATTTTGCGGTTTAGTTCATACTCTGAGAAAACATGTAGATCAAAAACTGTAAGGGTATGCTCAGCAAGTTATAGCAGAGTAAATGTACAGGTTGTGTGTTAGTGCATTTTCAAAATAAAACAAACAATTTCATGGATTACTGGTTCAATCATCCTGATTATGTGTATAGCATGTTTAAATGGTATATATGTAAGAGGAATATTTATGCTAAAAAGTACAATCTGCAGCTATAAAATCTCAAATGGTTTCTCGGAAATGTGGAAAGTGTGGCAGGCTTACCTACTTAATATGATGACTAATACTAATAAACAATAATAAAAGTAGTATAAAATATAACTTAGGAGGCCTGGCTGAATAAAAACATTTGAAATAATAATAAAAAGAAAATAAGGGTAACCACCACAAGGCCTATGATTGCATGATGTATTGATCCAGCTGGGAGGGATGACTATCAGGAAATAGGGTGCAGGATGCATCCTGCTAACAATGCTGCAGTACTGAACACATCTACGTGTTCCGTTTCACGTGCTTGCTGTAAAGGATACCATCTTGTTGTAGTCTTCAAACAGCATCTCCACATCCTCGGTCAGGTCTTTACATTGGTCCTGTTGAAGGCAACGATGGAATCAGCCCAGGCAACTCAGAACTTAACCCCTTCCAATGATTATTCCTATTCAGGATTTTGTAGAGATGCAACAATTAATGGATTACTCGCTCATGGCTTTTATTTTTGCCCTAGTTCCCTCTTTGGATCCTCACATGTAGCAAATGCTAATTATGTTGCAGTTGGAGGCTTTGTGAAGTGTCTACAGGTTTTCTTTTGCTTTTTAACACTAAAGTGTTCCCAATGCATCGATTAGTGCTGATTATTATGATACTCTATTAGGAAACTGCTTTCTTTGCACTTTTACTATTTTATTAAACCATTAGAAGACAGCGAGATAACTCATACAAGCTCCCCTTAAAACTCACAATAAAGATATAAAGAATTGTGTATTCCTTACACATGTGGTCTCAGTTGTATCAATATAATTAACATGTATTGGACTCTTTCCAGCACAAGGCTAAAAGCGACCCATGATGCTGATTAGGGAACTCAATCAATTTAGCCTAGAGCAAAGAAGGGGGTCAGGAAAACTCGACTGGAGTTGAAGTAAAATCCAAACTGAAGTCCCCAAGGTAATCACAAAAGCATAGAGTGTTCAGATACAGTCCCCTTTTACAGAACCTAACTGATGTAATTTTGCTTTACAGAAATCTATACCCCAGCTCAAAAATAAGCTTGTTACATTTAGCTTTATAAATGTTGTAGTGCTAAAATACAGATATAGTGTTTTGCCTAAAAAGACATACAAGTTAAGACATTCAATGAAAAACAAATACAATCCTGGTCAAAGATGCACATATTAGTATATTAGATTAGTTTGCTCATCTGTAGAGTTATCTTTCCTAAACCCGTACACCCGTCTGCTGTATTGAAACAGTTAAAAATGGAAAGATTGGTTTATTCCTTACAAGAAGAACATACCTGCTGCTGGACGTGTATCTGCGAGAGGGACTGCAGCTTGGATGCATGCTCAGGCACCACTGTGCAGGACAAAGAGAACACTTTCATTATGACCAGCTAGCCGTGCTATATGGTTTAAGACATGTTCTTAGCTTCTTCTGAATTGCACTTAAGTGTCTGACTGAATAAAAGCTTTTACCACAACCACCTTCAGATTGCTACTTTAAAATGCACACAAACCGAAGCTATGCTCTAGACATTAATAAACAAGTATATATGTTTAGTATATGTTTGGCAACCACCACCCTTGTTCCATTGACATTCAACAGAACTCTAGAAACAAATGACTACAATAAGTTACTAATGTTGGGCTGCGGCATCAAAAATAAATAAAAGTAAGGCAAACTGAATGACATGCAGATGTACCAAACGTCCTTCGCCACCTGTAAAGATTTAACGTGGAGTGTCTCACCTTTTTTTTATTTTTCTTGCTTTCATTTAGCATTGTAAATGTCAATAGGAGACTGTGGCAATGTTGCACGCCCCCGTATGTATTTCAGTGTTATATGTTGCGTGTTGTGTGTTAATGTTGGTGTATAGTCATTGGTACATGGAATATAAATGGGTCTGTGGAACACAAGTTGTTTAAAATGTATTTTTGTATTTAGACACAAGGATTGCACAGCACTTCACGTGCAGGTAAAATGTAATAATATGAGAGCACGGGGAATTGCACTTTATTAATTCACGTGCAGTTGTACCACGACTCCAACTGAATGACTGATTAGCAATCGAGTCTCTGTTGTTTATTTCCTGGTTCTGGTCTGACGTCAACCACTACAGCCGTCTTCGTGACAGAGACACATCTTTTAAAGTTTGAAAGTGCTGCTTGCTGAGCAGTAAGCCAGTCTGCACGCTACCTTTAATGTGCGAGCTGTCCAGCAGGGGGTGCAGTCCACTCAACTGCTCCAGGAGGCTTGCCTGTGAGAGGATGAACTCCTCCTCTAAGAGAAAGAGACAGCACTCAAATTAGCAGATCAATGCACGATAATTAGAGCTATTAAATAATTGCTGAAATATCATAAATCTGTCACAAAAAAGAAGCCTGCTGATTTCAAGTATGTCGTATGAGTATGTCGCTTCAGACCAGTGGAACTCACTTGTGGACCTTCGTCCATTCCTATCTAGGACCTTTCCAACCAGATCACTGGTGGTTTAACTGCACCCCCTAGGGTATGCCTATTTTCATAGAGGGGAGCAGGGTGGGGGATTATCTATTCAAGGGCACCAAGATATTAAGGCTGAATGCTGTATTTTCTCAGTAGTTACAGCTCTACTAAATAAAATCAGGCAACAAATGTTCTGCTCTTACACTGTTCATTAAAAATAAGAATTGATAACAGAAACTCAGTGCTCCAGATAAGGTTTTAGGTGACTGAGTTGAGTAATATACTTTCGAATTTAGGCACTATGTGAGTGAAATGTATTTTGGGTCAGTAAAATGCAACATTAGCTTGAAGTTATGAGTACTTTCATGCTAACTTATGGGGTATGCATTAACTATAGCCTTTTATTTTAACTGTAATGTTATTTTGAACTACTGCACAAAAAACTTGGCCTTAAAACAAAACCAAAAATAACAATTACACTTATTTAATGTAATATAAAGCATCTTGGCTCTCTCCAAACACAAAATATTGTATTTATTTTATAGATTTACCTTCCACAAACTCAGCTGACAGATAAGTAAATTGATATGTTAAGTTGAGACAGACTAAGAGGGTGATGAGGATCAATAATCCAGTCGTGTATTATTCATTACTGCTGCAAATCTATTTCCTTTTCTGCCTAAGAAACTGCAAATTCTCTATTTGATTTCTTTCTCTCACTCTCCCCCCCCCTCCAGTGCCCAACCTACAAACCAGATCCTTCCTGTATGAAAACATTATACACCTCAATATTCAGTGAATCTATTTTTTTCAAAATGTTTAATTTCTTACCATTTAATATGACATGATATTTGCTTTGTATATTTTTTTTATATTGCAGTTTCTACTTGGATCATCAGTGTGCCATGATTAATAGACAGGAGGACAATTTTTCTAGCCACTTTCCACTTAAACTACTACTATTAAAGGTGGTGAAATGACATTTTCACAGATAATCAGCTTTTTTGAGTTTTGTTGAGAAGCTGTCCTGGCTTCAGAAACAGAAATTTCCTTCTGAAGTAGTCATAAAGTTGGTAAATAGTAATCCAGGTAGGCAAACCCTTAGTTTCTCCAAATAGTTGTATTTCCAAATCCCCCCCTTTAACATGCTGTAATCTGACGGGTATCACTTAAAATGGAAAGTAACCTGTTAAAAACGTGTTAATTGCATGATGAAATTTCCTGCCTATTCCATTATTTTGAATCTACATTTTTCGGTACCAATGATTGACCACGAGAAAGCATCTTCTGACAATCTGGATTAGATAACTACAGATTTTACGAAGGATAATTTCTTTGTTGATCTTCGCTGGAGTTTATTTTTTGATTCAACAGTACAGGCTGAGACATGGATCAAGCCGTAAGATTGTGAAAGCAAATGTGAAAATAAATACGATTAAAATGAAATGATGTAACTTCTTTACTTACGAAAGGAATACTATTTAAATCTTCCTTAATTGTTTTAAGTGACATCTGTTGTCTAAAAGATATGTTAAAAAGAACATTTAGAAATAAAACTATTTAAAGAAACTTAAAGGGAACGACTCCACCCCCAGTCCCCAGTAATTTGAGCCCTGATCTTGGCCTCTTTTGCGGAAGGAAAAACTTTTTTTTTATAAATGTGTTGTTTTTCTTCTATTAAACTTAATAGCAGTGATAAAGTAAAATACCTTATATAGCATTCACTTTAAATATGAGTACACCGTCGTCATTACATTACACATTTTGGTGAACAACAAATAAAAATACCCTGTTAGATTTGTACAAAAATGCTCCAAGCCTAGTATACATTTGTAAAACAGTGCATTTGTAAAATGTACCAATGCCAACTTCAATCTGAGTGCACCACTACAATCTTATTCTGCTAGGCAAATGTTACTATTACTAACAAGATTAAATAGTCATATGTTTTGGCTCTAACTGTATTTAATTTATTTAAGAATTGTTATGTTTGTTTTATGTATATTTTAAAAAAATGGCATCCATTTTTTTTTTTAACATGAACTCTTTGCTTTATTGTATGTTTTTTTCTTGTTTGACTTCCATAAAATATGGCAAACATGTTTGTTCTGATGTTTTTTTCAGACTTTAGTGATGCGATTTAATAAAAAAAAATGAATTTAACTAACTGTGACTTACTATTTCTTACTTCTTTATACTCATTAACATTGTTTTTCATTAAAAAGTCTATCACAGAATTTTGCACAAAACACTCTTTTTTCATAGACAATGCAGATTTTAGGAAATTTTTACCGCAGACTACCTTTAGTCACATCAAGTATCAAGGTATTGTAATAAGTTATGGTAGTAACACAGCAGCCTGCATGAAAATACAATATTCTGTTATCGGCACAACAATGCTTGGGGCTAAATAACGGGACAAAATGAGTGTCCCAAGAAAAGTTCTGGGGACACTGGGACCAGTGTTCCAAAAGTGTGACTGTCCCATCCAAAACAGGACTTCTTGTCACCTTACAATTGACCATTGAAACACTGGGAACTATCGAAGTACAAGAAGCTCGATAACATGCAAACTCAAGATGTACAGCAATACTTTATGCATTAAATGTAATTATCATATGCAATTCATATTTCTTGAATGTGTAAACCATGCAGTACACAGCTAATCTGGAGCACTGCATACATGACACACACACGTGGAGAAATACACACTCATACCTGCAAGGATGAATTCCACTTTCATGGCATCTGGAACAGAGATCTTGTCAATGAACTGAGGGTCCAGGTACTTCAACAAATCATCAACTTGGGACAAAGACAAAGAGACCTGATTGTGTGCAAATATCTGGCATAAAAACATTCATTTTGGCCAGTATTGTGTCTTAACACATTAAAATTGCCCAGCTCATTAACTGGAAAATTGCTAGAGATGTTAAGAAAACAGTAAGTGGAAATATATTCTACTAACTTTCCACCTTGCTTCCCAGGACCCCCTTGAAAGGAGAGGTTTTCTTGGTAAAGTAACTTTAGAATAAAATCAAGTTTGCCAGGGACATACATCCCCAGTAAATACAAAATGACAGCTATCAATATACAGTAATGAAAAAATTTGACTACCATGACTTACATCCTTTTGCCCTTATGAACTTTCATCACAAATTGAAAACAGTTCTCTAGATATACATAAAAATATAATTATGACATAGAGAGAGATGGACACACAGAAAAACTGATCGCCTCCATATATCCCCCTTTGTATGGTGCTACTGATAACTTGTTTTAGAGAATGTCCTTTGCGGTTATCTAGAGCTAAGTAAAAATCTAAAGTGTGACAGATGGATGAATCTTACATATGTACATACTGCCGCACCCACTATCACCTTGTTGCCTGGGATTTGCACCCCCAGTAGGGGATAAGAAACATCACTTACTCTTCTTGTGCAGGATCTTGACACGCTCTCTCTTGTTAGCAGTGTTGCCTAGGGAAGCCTGGACCTTAACCAGTGCATCAGCACACTAGCAAGGAAACACAGAGAAAGAGAGTCTTATATTGTTCACATTTTAGCTCACATACAGTAGTGTATTGGAGGACCTGCTACGCTCTGTATTTGTGTTGTGATTTTGAAATGGGGGGGAAAAAACACACAAAAAATCTATGTAATAAAATTAGCAAAAAATGCCTTAGTAGGAGCATAAAAAACAATTCAGAGGTATATGAAATATTTGAGGCTTAAGCTTTGTACACATATTTGCCATTAGTTACTTATTACAATTATTTTTTACCAGGTGACACTCTTGAGATGTAATATCTAGTTTTTCCGGTTATCTGGAACAAGGCTGCATAATTCATACAAAAAAGTTACCACAAAAAACGCATTCACAAACGCATAGACAAATATTCAGTGTATATTCAGTACACAAATACACTCTCATTGTTCACGCATATATACCAATCATAACAAGGTATATCCAGACAGCTAAAACTATAGGAAACTAGTGCAAGACAATCACTGTGGCTACTGCCTTATTCGCTGAAATGTCTGTCTTCCCTTGATCGTATTTTTTAGAATTGTGATTGAGCGTTCTGAAGCTCTGGAACATCTATTATGCTACAACTTCGGGTTAGAAATGCAGTAACTCGTAATATATAGCCAGCAAGCTTAATGACACGATATGTTTGCAGACTGGAGTATATTACATATAATATACATTTAGTTTTTATTGCTTAAGTAGTATCCTGCGTTAACACTATAAAACACGTACCTTTTTAATCAACAAAAAAGCATGTAGACACTGCGATTCCAAATCTAGCTATCTCAGTCACGCCCCCGACCGCTAATGAACAACACTGACAGTGTGACAATTCTGCACAACAACCTTAATAACAATTATTAAATAAATAAATAACACCGCGTATTTCATTTTACAGCGTATGTCGTGTAATGGAAGTATTATTATAACTACATTGCTGTATGCACTTGTAGTGTTAGACCTGCATACTGGGAAAGGAGAAAATAAAAACGCCTCAGTTGTCCTGCCAAGATGTTAAGTTTTGTATTTACTGCTTGAAAAAAAATCTGTGTTTATTCGAAACCCCTGCGACTCCACTACCTTTGGCAACCTGCTGGCCCTTACTCCCCGGTCGCCATACAGCTTCCTTTCCAAGTCATCAATCCGCAGCCGTAGGCTCTCGATACCTGTTTCGCTCTCCATCTTTACTACTAGCTAAGCTATTGTTGTTACTAGCGAGCCTTTACAACAGCAGCCGGAAACTGGGCATAAGCAGGCTGTGTGAAGCTAGCAACAGTTGCTGGAGTCGTATACAAATGTTCCCAACCGAACTTCCGGTTCCGTCGCAGAACCCGATATCACAGTAGCGGAAAGCTCCGATTGGAGCATAAACTAACATCCATGGTTTTGTTTTCCCGGAAGGTGAAGTGAAACGAACAATTCTGGCTTTGCAGTGTTGCTCTTGTGCCTGGAACTACACAATATTGTTGGTCCTGGACAAGCATCAGTTTAACCAATCAACATTATGTTTATTGAACAAGGTTGTGTGATGCAACGCAACATTCCCCGCGTTCTCGAGAAAGAAGCAGTGTGCTGATCAGTTGTTACATAATTGATTTAATTAAAATTTTATTTAGGTAGAATGATTTTATGTAGGGAATGTTAGTCGATTGCATTCAATTATGCACTCGCTATTAATGTGTAATTAGTTAAATACTGTTTGTTTTTTTCCATGTGCATCAGTGTGTATCGCGTGTAGCTATATTTGTTCTGTATCACAATTTGTACGTATTGATAGTACCACGTCTGTTTGCATTCGGGATTACACCACATAAACGTTTGTTGTTATATATTTTATATTATTCGTGCTTGTCTCAGGATCAACATACGGGGTGTGTGCGTGTTGTGTTGTGTTGTTTAGCTGCATACTGTGCGTACGTGTTTATGTGCGTGTGCTGTGTGAATATTATGCCGGGGTCTACATAAAGTGTATAAATGTTGTGCCAGGGACTACATACAGTGTATTTGAATACATCTTGTCCAGGGATAATGAAAACCGGGAGTGAACGGAGCTGAAAAATATAAACCTATTGATTTAAATTAACGAATGTACACCACAAGAGAGGCGAATGAAGCACAATCTATGGTTTCCTTTTGTTTCGCTAGGGTGCAGTCCTGTGTGCCTTGAACCTCAGCCACGGCTTGTCGGTGTGGCCGGTTGTCTCTCACAATGCAGAAGTCTCCGCTGTTGCTAGGCAGGGGCGGGGTTCAAGCTGTCAACACTAAGACTGTGAATTAAAGTTTCCTTGTGGAACTAAGTTTAGTTATTGAATGCACGATTCATTGTATCAATTGCATTTTAAGAGCAATACAACATTTGCTTTGTTGCTGTATGCAAAAAAACAAAAATAAACAACACATTTAAAAATGCTTAATCTGTTCTGATGTTTATATTTTTTCAGAATTCTAGTTAAGAAAATATTTTAAAATCAAAAGGAAAACATACAAAAGTGTTTCAAATCCTACTTCAGTTGTGTTGAACCTATTTATCTAAAGTTCCAACAACATCATTACTGTTTATAATTGATGAACTACTACATTATTTTAGTTCATAATTGCATATTTCTATTTTTCAGGGCTGATTTCCACCATCTAGCACAAAATAAGAATGATCTTTGTTTAACCAAAACTGAGAGGTCTCACCATCTCTGTATATTCAATACTAAAGCTAAACTGTGTGTCCCTTATCATGTCATCTACACTAAGTATGTTTTGGTGTAGCATGTTCTATTTTTGTTACTAATTTTTATAGGAAATTTTAGTTACACATTGTTAGAATTCATCAACATGATCCTAATTGTACAGCCACATGTGATGTTGAACAGTGCAATTACTCTACTAAAAGTCGGAGAGCATACAAAGCTCATGAAGGAACGAACCATATGTGTGTGCAAGACAATGCAATAGAAGATTCGGCATTTAGAGAACACATACATTCACTAGGTAACTATGGTGCAAATAGTTCCCATGATTTGCAGTTAAACACTGAAGTTGATGAAAATATTACTGGGGGCAAATATGCATTAGCTGTGCAAGCAAAATACAATATGACTGAAAGGGCTGTGGATGATACAGTTCTTGGTAGAATCTATATTAAAGCCATTTTCCAATAAAGTACAGGAATAGGACATTACATTGATTTTAATTTATTTCATACTTTAAAACTGTATGCCAAATAACATGTTTGAAGGGCCAAAAACACATAAACAGAGTCAGATTTAAAAAAAAAAAAAAATTCAAATTCCTTCAACCTGAGCCAGTTAGTCTTGGTACAACTTTAGTAAATATAACAGGCCAATTAAAAAGCCAACAAAGAACTGGATGGATAATTCCATTTAAGGAAAATATTCAAAATGAACTGCAGATGCCAGAGATCTGGTATTTTGTCAAACACCTCCAAGCACAACTGATATGATGAATGAATGTGATGGAGTTTGTTCAGTCTCATCCCCTTGAAAGAAAAAATGCTGAAGCTTTCCAAATACAGTATCCACCTCTTACACCGTACAAGGGTTATTTCAGGCAGCCGCTTATATTGGACAAATAGCGTTTGCTATTGATTTCAGTAACAAAGGCATAATTTATACTGTGTTAAGCACAAAGTATATTTCGGGCAAATTCAGCTGTTTGGGTCTCGTTATGTGCCATTCACATAGATTTAAATAACAAATGCACTGCTGTAGTAATCGCTGTTACTAATTCACCAATCAGCTATTTTCACCTTTTAAATTTGCCATTCACATAGATTACAGTACAAAAGACAGCACTTTACTGTAGTAAAAGCATAACAGATTGATCAATCAGCCGTTTGCTCCACGGTACTGAGCAATTCCCTGTACTGTGCCTTGGCTATTTAATCCCCGTACGCAGTGTCGGGTTTACAGTTTGAAAAAACAGCACTGACAGTAACACAAGCACGATTGGAAAGAGAAAAGCGATTAGCATCAGCACGGAAATTCTGTGTAAAAAATGTCTCTGCTAGATACTGTGCACTTGGTAAAGCATGCTGTTCTGTAGTTGAGGAGGAGAGTCCTGACGAAAATACAAATGAAAATGAAACTCTGAGAACACCAGAGGGGACATCAGAGGAAGAATTCTCCGCTGTTCACCTTAGCGACCAGGATGCTCTGCCTGAAACAGACACTGATGACATAAGCATGCGTGCTGCACTTGTAACACTAGTACGTGCTATGTGCTAAATTAGGACTTTTTAGAAAACGCTGGAAGTTTGCCATCCGTACTTGCAAGAAAAGACCGTACAAATGTGTATCACAGAGTTCTTCGCGGGAAACAATTAGCAGTAATGTAGCTTGCATTACTTTCTTTGCACTTTTTTTAGTTTCAGAGGTTTTAATGCACCTTTTTATTAGTGTAATGAGTGTCTTAATAAAGATTTAACTGCATACACGCTTGTTTGTTTTGATTACTGTACTGGTAATTGGAGGACATTTTGAATGTTAGGTTATTCTGTGGGACTTTATACTGTCCATCGCTTACTGCGGGTGAATCACTTTACACAACACCCGTTCTAAGAGGTGGAGACTGTAATCGTGAACTGTGATGACACAAAAAATGTCAATTCCATTGGATTGCACACCGAGAAACACAAATTAACACTGTTTAACTGGACCATAGCTAACATACCACCTACATATAGATCCCACCTTTCAACAATACAGCTTCTTGGGGTTGGCAAAACATCAGATCTAAAAATAACAGGCCCAGGGCCACTTCTGAATGATTTCACTGAAACTGCATGCTTTGTTGGAATAACAATGGAAATAAATGGAGGTGTTCATCGTATACAAGGAGACCAGTGGATTGGGTTTAAAGAAGGAGTTTCATTTGCACTCTGAGCATGCTGCTCCTGTAATGCATCGGCTCAAGGAATGAAAATTAAGTTCCACGAAAGTGACTTTAAAATTGGAAACGAGCAGGAGCACAGAGATAGATGTGAAGCTTTAAAAGGCCTAAATGGACCTTTAATTAAGGGAATAAAGAGGGGTATGACTAGAGAAAGCTGCTTGCGTGACATGTCAGCATTTTCACTGTGGGGTCTGGTGCATAACCCAATGCATGTGCTCTTAGAAGGCAGAACGCAGTATGAGCAACAACTGATGCTATTTGAACTGGTTTATACTAAGAAATTGTTCACACTCAAGTCACTTATTAGTGATATTGCTTCATTAACCTACAGTGAAGCAAAATCAATACCTCAAAAAACGGAGCTGGGTCAGATCCACAGTGAAAGGCCACCGAGACAAACTGCAGCAGCAATGTGTTTGGTGTTACCTATTATAATTGGACCTAAAATCCCAGAAGGAAATACAACGTGGCAACATTTTCTGAGATTAATACAAATAACTGCTGTGTGTAAGTTCACCCGCTAATCATTTAATTGCAGGACTGCTTGAACAGGTGATATGCACTGATGCACAAAAGAAACGCAACACTCAGGTCTAATGGATTTATTCAAATAATTTAAACACAGATATCAAACAAAATCGCAGCAAATGTGAACAAATATACAGATCAAAGAATCATGATACATTTTCAGTATGAAATGTTACACACTGTCAAAATGAAAACATTATAAACTTAGTATCGGGTATGACCTCCCTGAGGATCAGAACATAAGAACATAAGAAAGGTTACAAACGAGAGGAGGCCATTTGGTCTAGCTCGTTTGGTTGTTAGTAGCTTATTGATTCCAGAATCTCATCAAGCAGCTTCTTGAAGGATCCCAGGGTGTCAGCTTCAACAACATTACTGGGGAGTTGGCTCCAGACTCCCACAATTCTCTGTGTAAAAAAAGATTCTCTTATTTTCTGTTCTTTTTTTCAGATAAAAAAAAATCCCCTGGGTTGACATTGTCAATACCTTTTAGAATTTTGAAGGCTTGAATCAGATCGCTGTGTAGTCTTCTTTGTTCAAGACTAAATAGATTGAATTCTTTAGCCCTTCTGCATATGACATGCCTTTTAAACTAGCAATAATTCTGGTCGCTATGCTTTGCACTCTTTCTAAAGCAGCAGTATCCTTTTTTGTATTGAGGTGACCAGAACTGAACACAATATTCTAGATGAGATCCTACTAATGCATTTTGCAGTTTTAACATTACAATGTTAATGTCTAGATTAATTTGTATGACCTTTGCTGCCTCAATGGTGTTTGCCACTCCTCCTATTTTTGTGTCGCCTGCAAATTTAACAAGTTTGCTCACTATACCAGAATCTAAGTCATTAATGTAGATTAGGAAGAGCAGAGGACCTAATACTGATCCCTGTGGTACTCCACTGGTTACCTCACTCCATTTTGAGCTTTCTCCTCTAATCAGTACTTTCTGTTTTCTACATGTTAATCACTCCCTAATCCATGTGCATGCGTTTCCTTGAATTCCTACTGCATTCAGTTTGAGAATTAATCTTTTATGCCAGACTTTGTCAAAAGCTTTCTTGAAATCTAAATAAACCGTGTCATATACTTTGCAATTATCCATTGTTGATGTTGCATCCTCAAAATTATTTTATAAACATATCACTATTATAACACATTTATTGTCGGAAAAAAGGTATATAAATGATGGACACTGACAAAATGTTTTTGGTTTCTTTTTAATCACTTGATCATTCATCCTTGACCATGAAATGCTTGAGTTACCATGACTGAAGCATATGCACTTAATCACCTAATTAATGAGACAGTTGATTAGCACTGGATATGGAGTGATTTCAGCTGTTGAATTGCAAACTTGAATAAAAGCAATAAAGACAATCACAGAAAAAAAAAAAAAAACAATATGCCACATCTGTCAAGAGAGCAGTGCCTTCGTGCAAAAGGCATGTTGGAGGCTGGACTAGGGCAACGTACCTTGGCTCGCCATCTTGGGTGCTCACAGCCAGCAATTTCAAACCTGGCGAGACGGTATAACCAGACACACTCTGTCAATGACAGGCCACTAACTGGAAGACCAAGAGTCACAACACCTGCCCAAGATCGACAGATCATTTTGCAGCATCTTTGTGATGTCAGTTGTTAATCAGCACGATAAAAAGTCACAGCACCTGCTCTAAAACAGAGTTTGTTATTGTGATACATTTCTTTTGATGCGCAAATATAAGTTATACGTTTTCTTTTGATGCTTAAATATAAGTGATGAGTTTCTTTTGATGCTCAATTAACATTTAAATTCAAATTTTCCTCAGCAACACAGTGTGACTGTACCCAGGGAATGTCCAAAATAATGCCAAACAAAATTTGAACATCAAATTGTTCATAAACTGATAGGGAGATGGAATTTTTGGCCGAATTCGACTAACACTCAACAGCATGAGGATGATTGCGCATGTGTTGTGTCAGGAAATGCAAATGAAAACCAAATACGAAGGGTGAAAAAATGCAATATATTTTTTTTTAGTTTGGATCATCCTCAAAGACCTCATTCCGAAAGGAAATCATAATTTCCAAATCTCATTTGCTAGTTTATGTGACACTTATCCATTCTGCAAACATTCTGTATCAGCTGGAACTATACATATGACTTTGGGCACATATATTGAAATAACACAGTGCTGCTATAATTGTGGGTAGGTCCCTTCATTAGTTGGAAATGAGAACAACTCTGTCTTGGGTTTTCTTTTTCCCTCGACCACTTACACAACACAGACATTTTTTTTTTAAATATATCCTCTACTCCTGCAATGTCAATCCAGCAAGCCACGCATCACACACGTAGTCCTCTCAGGAGTGTGTAGAGGGACGAGGAACATGTGGGTCATACACACTCCATGTGAACTCCCTCCATAACCAACAGACAAGCAGAACTAGCCTGTGACTGTGCCAGAAATCAAAGAGGAGGGCAGTACTGCTGATGAAGAATAATAGTGGGGGTAGTTCTAGTTATACAATACTTTTTACCACAGAAAATTTGCAATGTAATTTTGCAGGTTCACAGTGGTTATGCAATGCATTTACCATAGTTTGCCATGTTTTTAAAAAAATATTTTATCATACCTCTATGGGTTTTACAATGTTTACCTATGCTTTATCATGTTTTCACTATGCTTCATCACACTTTCCTATGCCTTACTATGGTAAAGAGCAACGCAGGGGTGGTACATGCAGAATGGGCACCAAAATATAAAAAAAAATCTAAATGCATTTTTAAAGAAGACTTTTGTTGTTGTTTTTGCATTCTTTCTTAGGAACACAAAAATCAAAATATGCATAAAATAATCTGTTAAATGTAGTACAGTTTTGACAAAATACTAAAAAAAAAAAAAAAAGAAGGGATCTCCTTGTACAGCCTTTTCCCATTTTGCAAACTCAATAAATAAAATGCTGAAAGATGCTAATTTACATGAAGCCTACACACTAGTAAATCATAGCCATCAGAACATCTGTCACTTTACGAATATCGACACCCCTCACTAGAGTAGCTCTATGGCCTAACAAGGCAGTTCAAAGTTATGAACTTACTGACACTGTAAAAGTCACATTTTGTATTTTTGAGCTGGTGGATTCAAAAAGTCTGCATCACGTGATTGTGTCCACACTCAAGACCATGGGGGCGAGGGAGAATCACGATGGCATGAATCACCTCTGCAGTGTGAGCGGGGGTAGTGTAGGCTGCCACTGAAGTGCAATTACATTACTTGAGGCTCCTCATTTAATCTAGCCCTGTTTAGCAACCCTGTGCTCTCTTGTGGAAAGCTTCCTCTTCTCTCTCTAAGCCTGTTTCCAAGGAGAGGTTTTAAGCTCTGCCTCCCCCACAAGCTCCGCAACATTGAGGGCAGAACACCAGAAAGCTAATCATTAGGTATTATGTTGGTTCACTGTTTATGTATTTGCATATTTAATAGTGGAATTGCATTAGTTACATTTTTTGTTGCTTTTCCTATTACACTATGTAATACAATTTTTGTTCCTGGGTAGTAAGTGTTATTTCCTAATTGCTTATGCCTCAAAAGTATAGAAAATGGCTATTATTCCCCACAAACTTTGCTTTTGTGACCAGGACAGTGATATTTTGAAATTTACCTATTTCCAATGAGAAAACGGGCGAATTTGTGTCTTTTCATTCACATAAAGTCAGAAAAAAACAACATATGAATCGATTTCCGATTATACTATAAATTTATTTTATTTAATTTTGGCTTTTCGGTCACTGGTACCTTTCAAAGACAGATTTGAGACATAACTGGCATTGCACAAGCCTCTTTCAGCATACTGATGCCAGAGGTTTTAGAATCTATCCTTGCCTTCTGTCCTCGATACATTCAGTTTCTTTGTACTGACAGACAGCAGACTGAAATAAAAAAAATAATCATTCAGTTGCTGAGTACCCCAGTTCCGGCTGTGCTGTAGCCTGCACCCATATTGCAATTAAAGCACCGACATTGAATTAATTTAATTTCTTGAGGAAGAGGCAGTACCACTCAATTAATGTGGAAGTTATATGTGATGCCCAACTCTGTCTATTAAATGTTGTGGGTAAGTGGCCAGGTGGAACCCACGATTCCTTCATTCTTCAAAACAGCAGTGTGCGCCGTCGCCAAGAAAACAGAGCAGTGACAGATGGCTCATTGGGAAGTGATATATAACGGCCTGTAATACATTTACTTCCTCACAAAAGTATAGTACTTTGTCACTAGTTATAAGCAATTTTTTCCCCCGTCCCCACATCGAGGATTGAGGATATCCACTGAAGCCATGGTTGATGACACCACTTATGAATCCACAGACCCCTGAAGAAAGAAGATAGAATTCAGCACACAGTCGCACAAGGGGTTTTGTGGAGCGCTCAATTGGAATTCTAAAATTACATTTTTGTTGTTTGCATTGCTCGGGAGGCACACTACAGTATAAACCAGAGAAAGTGTGCAAAATCATCCTTGCATGCAGCGTGCTGAACCCACCACCAGCAGTGGACAATGAGGACGCCATGCCTGAGACTGAAGCCAAGACCATTAGAGAGATTCCCAACATCAGTGCCACCCAAAAAAGGCTGGCATTAATAAGCTGATTTTAAAATGTATGCTAGCATGGATTTAGGTGACATTTTGACATTAGTATTGTTAGTGATTAACTAGCACTTAAATAATGGATAAATACTGTATAAAACTTTGCTAGGTTCTAGTTGTACTTATTCCCAAAAAGCCTATAAAAAATTAATTTACTCTTAATAGAGGAATTGCACCCCCTATTCTGAAGTGAAGAGTATTGTTGCACCTAGCAAAGCCTTGGTGGTTATCCATGATTTGTTAAGTTATTTAATCACCAACACTGACATAATTCTGAAATTAGAAGGAAACGTGTACCCAATTTACTTAAGTAAACACCTGGTGACCATTTATTACTTTTATTATTTTTTTGTTGTAACAGCTGTGAAAAACAATTAACAAACCCCCTTATGTTTCTATTAATGTCTTCCAAAACAACTGTCATGTCACTTAGTTTGTGACAACATTATCAATTGATTTAAAAATGTCATCCTGTTTTTTTTCAGCACAGCCTCTGACAGAACTCTGGAAGGGCGGGTGGAGGATGTTCTGATATTATTACCTCTATCTCAGCCTCTGGAATTTTTTTCTTCTTGCCTTTTGTTTTTTCAGTACCGCTAGCCATCGTAAATTATCTAGCCAGAAGCATGTAGCTTCAATGTATTACTTTATATGGTTAAGTTTACCATATATGGTTAATTGTGGTCATTTTCAATGCAAACTCCATGTGTGAACACATTTAGTAACATTGAGATTTATCAACACCTATTACTTAAAAACATGCGTACGAGTGCCTTAATCAAGATTGATAATTTAATTGTGCGTGCGAACATTCTAAACTCTATGTGTATGAACAATTTCAGTAACTTTTTTACGTATGATTGATAAATATGGCCTTGATCTCCAGTCTCATCTATTCACCCCGCTTAGCCTGGGACACCGCCGTGACACTGCTTTTACACTTCATCCTTTCATCTGGAGCTGCTTTGTGCCTCACGGGGGAGCCGAACTGAGACCAAGTCCTCCTCTACCCTGTTGTACTTGCACCCTTCACATCTTCCCTTGCGTCCTTTGCTGATGACTTTCTCTCAGTTCTCACTACGGGTGCTACCTCTCTTACACATTCCTCAGTTAGAGCTGTGACTGTCAGCTGCAGTTTCCTTTACTGTAATGTGCTACTGTGCTAAGGCATCATGGAACACCCAGCCATTTTCTAATGTATGAATCAAGCCTTTGCTTGATTCATACTCTTTAGCCTTTGCACTGCTTGCTGCCTCACCTCTCCCACTCAAACTGTGTATTTTAAATTCCAAATGTACCACCTCCTAAGACTCTTTATGTGCTTTCTAAACAGTATTGGCATGGCCTCACCATCAAAAAAGAACACCTTATCCACGACTTGCCTTTGATGATAGGTAATGCTTCTTGACTTGGTGGGCTTGAATTGCATGCGTGCCTATCTGATGTTATCAGCTAGTTTGCCAAGTAACCAACTGATTCAGGCTACTTTTGTAGTCATGATGGTCATGTCATCCATGTTTTCTCTAAGTTTATTATTTTATTAGTTTTTTATATAAACTGCGCAGCCCAAAAAATATTGAAAAATCTATAACAAATAATATTTTTATAAACTGCCAATTTTGATCCCTTTCCTAAATTTTATGTGGATTTCAAATTAAAAAATCAGATTTCAAATATCTCCTACTATTAAGGAGCTATAAGATTTTGCCCGAGCGATGGTCTGTATGCCAAAATTCTCCAAAACTGCCCTATTTTCAGAACTGTCATCTATTTCATGAAAGTAGTCCAGACTAAGAAAAAAAAATTACAAAGTACATTGCCAAATCTTCTGTAAAAGCTTTTTATCATGGTAATGTATGAAAAAAAAGAAGGGGATATTAAGTTGTTTTTATTAAAAGTAGGTTTTATAATTTGGTATCATGGAGAAAATAATATTCATATACAAGAATTATAGAATTCAATCATGTTTAGCAAGTCAAAAGAAGCAATAAAATAAAATAAAATAAAATAAGGGCACTAATTACATTTTTGACAAATATATGTTCTGTATATTAAATCTGAAGAAAAAGAAAAAAATGAAATACTTTTCAAGTTCTTATTTTCGAAATTGAATCTAAATGTGTATTGAATTGTAATTTCAGAGACAAATACCTTCAAAAAGACCGTAGATCAGGTAACTGTTCTGTTGTGGCCACTGACAGTTCTGGAAAATCCTGCCTTGTGTGACTCAATAAAAACTTCAAAATATGCGCTGGTAGATGTGTTTCCTGTGTGTCTCTATGTTGATGTGTGCCATCTAAATTTGCATGTAGGGATACAGTTTTTTTTCCCTAGTACCTAGCCCTATTCAATGACAAGGCTTAGAAACACTGATTTGTTTCCCCCACGGCTTATTTTTGCGATGAGATATCTCGGAAGAGAGAGAGCGGGTCAGTGAAGCACCGAAATTAGAATGACTTGGCGCCAAAAGGTTAAACAAGTACCTTATAAACAATGTGTTGTTATTATCAGATTTTTACAATAAACAAACTTTTACTGAATTTATTTCTGTGTGATTTTCTTGGTGACCTTGTTCCTGCCATTTTAGATTTGTTGTCTGAATTAAAAGGACCTGAAGGTGTCTTATAATTTGTTCTGTGCCTTGTCGCACTGAACTGGTGTAGTCGCTCTACATTCTGTGACATTTTAGAATTTATGGCATTTGTGCTATTTCTGTACGTTCGGTACACACACACACACACACACACACACACACACACACATATTAACATTCCTCCTTTGACACTGGGAAAGAATACTGCATAGAATCTGCATTCAGTATAGATCGACTTTATTGACTTAATAATTTCGACAACTTGAAAGGTGGAATTCATCATCTTTGCAGGATTCTAGAGGGTAAAGATACTTTAAATTAAAGTGATGAAACTGATGTGTTGAAAAAGACAGCTTTGGAGACAAACACCCCTCTACAGCCACTGCAGCATGAATTCAATATATGAACACTTAATTAGTTTCATAAAAACTGTCACTCAAACCTGCTTGCCCAACTCACAGATTTGATTTTCTATATTAGCTGTTAGTAAACATTTTCTAAAATAGGAAAGAGAAAATTGCGGATTTGTGATAATGACCGATGGCTTGATTGAAGGTATCTATCTCTCCAGGGGATTTTACAAATATTTGTTATAAACTATTTGAGATGGGGAACCTTACTGTGTGAAGGATTGAAGTGCCTTATTAACTAACCTCTCAATTTATGTAAATGTAATCTTTTCAATTCATGGATTTATAGTTGATCTGACCAGGGAAACTCTAGATGCCTTCAATGCAACATTTGCTTTAGGTACACATTTTCTGGTATATATTGCTTCTGGGACTGTAACAAAGCTCTCTCTGGTGTATTTGAACAGTCAATGTTTGTCTTAGATCGTACACAAAGTTTGGAGAATCCCCATCAGCTCTAGTCCTCCCTGACGCTCAGATCAAACACCTATACTGCACTGCCTTGCAGTGCTTCAGCTCTAACCACTAGATTACACTTCTTCCCAGTCCCCAACTTTAATAACTAAGCTTCTTCCTGATCAAAACAAATGTTAGTATATTCTTTTAAAAATCCCTCCAGTGAAAACATCATTAATGTTCCCATAGTAGCCCTTCTGTCCATTTTTCCCCAGAACACTCACTGAATCACTGTCAATAGAAGAAAGGAACCCTTTTCACCAATTCAGTGGCTCTTACAGTGTAACCGGCATCTCCCGACCACTCCACATCAAGGCTGAAAGAAACACGCCAAATGAAATCAATGAAACATCAAGTCAATGAAACTTTTCTCTCTTTGCCGTTATTATCTGTGGACATTTAATTACTGAAACAGAATAAGGCCTCATTGAACTGTTTTAATTAATTCAGCCTGTCCTAAACATGTATGTATTTAAGTAATTTTCCAATTGACTGGGTAGATTCAGAAATTAACTCTTTTTATCCAGTATGCATTAGTTGCAGATCCAAAATAAAGCCTGTTGGTCAGCAAAAAGCTACAACTTGGCTGCTTAGGTTATACAGTATTAGTATAGGTATTATTACTGTGATACATTCAGGGGTGAAATTCTCAATAAAAAAGTGCATGCCAATGAATAAATACTTAAAAAATGTATACATATCAGTACGTGATAAATTTATGAATACAAAATACGCCTTAAAAAATAACTGATCAATTATAACCAATTCACCGTAAACAAGGAAGCTGAAAATTCATGTACTGTAATATAACACTTCAGTTAAACTTATAATGATAAGCATTAAGTAATATTACACTATGGAGTAACTGCTGTAGAGAGGGAGTTTTGTTTCAAGGTATCCTAAAAAAGGGATGATGTTATAAAAAAGTATAAAACAAATACAAAAAGGTCTAAGTCAAACAATGCACAATAAGGGCTAAAATACCTCTCTAAAATTTAATGTAACAGGCACTACTCTTAATGAATTACCGTGATCTATTCCAGAAAAATATTTTTCAGGCAGAAACAGTATAAAAGTAGATTGTTTGTTTTTTTTGTTTTTGTTTTTTAATCCCTGACATTGTGGTTTCTGTACAATAAACAAAGTGACAAAAGACACATTTTCATAAAGTAATAGCATTACTGTGGTTTACTTTTGCCTTTTTCTAGATGTACACAGAAGTGAAACTCCAATTTAACTTAAATAAAGAAATGTAGAAAAGGGGTATTCTACAAAGAAAACACGCCTCACTGTTTATTACAGTCTCATAACAGAAAATACTAGGCTCACAACAAAACAAAACTTTGATCACTATACTTAACATGTACCTTACAAGTTGGGCCAGTGTTTGGAAAGTATTAATCCCTACTGTCCCACACATCACTTGCCATTTTTGAAAATTTCATGCAAATTCCGGCAAGGTGGTAAATCGTTGCAAGGCAAAACACATTGTGATAATTATTTCTAATATTTATCAACTATGTAGTTTATGGTGGACACTGACATGGATTTTTACCTTCAAATCCATTTGCGGTAATGGTTGTTGCATATTCAGATAGTTTCTCCTCTGCACTAAAGAAAATAATAAATACTCAATAATAATAATAATTACTCCATACCGTTGTTTTCATGTCGCACTGCTAAGGTCTTCTCTCGTTAATCAACCAATGAAAACTGAAACAAAGCGAAATGGGCGAAGATCTGTGATGCATGCCAGAATGAAATCTGATCAGAATGAAAGCTCAGCCAATCAACATGCAGTGATTACACTGACGTTAATGCTGGCCATTAGCAGCTAACAGAAACAAAAGTAACATGAGGAGTCAAATGCAAGCAGCATGAACTGTGCTGGATGTATAGTGGCACAGATTAAAGGTTGATTAAGAGAGGAGTTACTGGGGGGCTGCTTTGGCTGCACAAAATCCCACTGGTGGCCGCATTTGAGAAACGTTGCTCTAGTGGATTGTGTAATAGTGAATGGAATGCATGTGAGTTGGATGAAAAGCAGATAAAATAAGTCCCGTTAGCTAGTACTGGCAATAAAATAAGCCCTGGTACAGAGTACCGGCAGAATTTCACCCCTGGATACAATGCATTATTGCACGAACCAGTGTTTACAGATTACTAGAGGTCAGGCAACACTTGGGCACAGGAATACAGTTCCAGCCATATTCAGTTCTCCCCCGGGCCGCAGATTACTGAATGACACAAGAACGGGACATGTTTGTGATTTTTTTTTAATGTTTAGTTAAGCTTAGTCACACTGACTTCAAGGAAAGCGAGACACAGCGTTGTGAAATAATACTGAATATCTGTAAAACCTGGGAATTATAAGCAATATACAATTTAAATGCTTTAGTCTTTTAATAGACTTAAAAAAACACATCCAAACAATACAGACCCTGAAAATATTTAGGTAACAATAACAACTTACTGTTACTGTCAAACACTGCATAAACACACTACAGTACAGTATATATGTAGGACATTTAATGGTCGTTCGTGGTATACAGTATTTATTTGATTTATTTTATTTATAGTTTTATAGATTTATAGATTTATAATTCATTGTCTCCTGTTCACAATAGCCACAGATGAAATTTTGGTGCAGGTAACAGATTTTGATGAGGTAGCAACATTTTATGCTTATACATGTCATATTTTGCTACTGGTAGCAAATTTTAAAGAAGTAGCAAAAAATGACGTTACACCTGTATTAATGGTGGTGTGTGACAGGGTAGGAGTCACGCCCAAGCTGCAGTTTAATCACAAGTACAACAACAAACAAAAGCACGTTTAACAAAACAAATGGCACAAGGGCCAAAACAAAAGTTCTACAAAAACCCATGGACATAAACACAGCACAGCAACACATATCTTCACCTCTATCACCAACATGTATTCAAAATTACCTGTGAACACCTTTTTTATACACCAGTATATTAATCATTAATCACATATTCCATTTATAGTTCCAGCCACATTCCCGTGTGTTTTGACATAGAGGAATGTAACCCCCTTCCTGCCAACCCAATATTATCTACACACACCCACACCTGTGAACCAGCAGGGTTATCACCCTGCCACACAGGGCTACACAATGTGTCAGATGCAGTTAGATCGGCAACTAAACTCATTCTCAAGGAAATCAGGGTCCAAATCAAAACAGCAATAGGAATCTGAAATGAGGTCACGAGTGACTATAATTAGTTGGTGTTGTGCACATTATGTTTTATTTTGTTTTGCTTTTGTATTTATTATATCAGTATTTTGTTTTGTTTTTTACAGTATTGTGTGTTTCACGTTTAATTTTGTTTATTACCCAAAGGGAGGTAAATTGTTGCTTATTTTGTATTGCTGTGTTTATGTGTTATTATTTGTAATACAGCACAGGTGATTAAAAGGAGAAAATAATTCAATTTCCCAATTCCAAATGCAGCCAGGTGTTTTCCATTTTCACCAGTTAACTATCATTGACCGTCCATTATAACAATGGAACTAAAAGTACAGGAAAAGAACGTGCTGTTCCAGGGGGAATCGAATGGAGGACACCAGAAGTCAACCATCTTGATAGGCAAGTCTGGATGGTAACAACAAGGATTATTTGGAACTCAAATGGGAATACAGAAGGATAAAAGAAGCAGCCTGATGGAAGGAAGCACTGGTCAGAAACTGATAGCAAAGCTAAGTACAGTATTCATCCTTGAAATATACTGTTGAAGCAGTGCTTTTTGATTAAAAGAAGACTGTTAATATTATTAAGATGAGGACCGTGTAGTGTTTGACACAAATGAATCAGAAGTAAAGACACTTGGCAGAAATATTTAGATTTACCAATATTAATTGTGGTTTATGACAAGGTGTTGTACAGCTTCCCTTCAAGGCAGCCCCTTCCATGACCAACGGCCTGGATGAGCAAACCGGCACCAATCAAGTGACGGACTGCCAGCTCCCTGTACACACCAGAGACGAGAGGTCCTACCCTACCTAATTTAAATACCAGTGGCCGGGTTGGAAGACCAAATCGGAGTGGGGTGGGTGGTCAAGATCGGGGTGTACTTAATGAATGACTGGGGACACTTCGGGAGTGTGGATATCAAGTGCTGGAGAAGAGGGGGTTGAGCCTGAAGGGAGCTAAATACAAGCCTTACACCGGGACAAACAAACAGATTATGAGTTTCTTGGATTGGTTACCTTCAACTTTACCTTTCCTTGTTGCCGTTTCTACTGGAATAGTGTTTGGTGACTTGGATTAAGTACAGGACCTATAAACTGAGTTTTGTAGGCCTTTCTGAGGCCCAGGTGAATATACTGGAACTACCGTTTCACCAAACTGCTGCTTATATTGTCTGGGGCTGTGTTGTGCTAATATATTGCGTGGAGTTGAATAATTGTAATAATAACAACCCCTCTGAAGTCACAAGTAGCCTGTTAACAATGTTTTAGTGGTTTTACTTGGTGAACAGTTTTAGGTGGTTTTAGAATAGGTTTTGTATGGAGATACAAAGTGGTTTGAAGGGGGGATTTTTCAAATTGTCTTATAAAGTAAATTGTATTCAATTGTATAATTTCCTGTAATAAAGAAATCATTATTTTTACTTACCGTTTTGTGTGGTTTGTACACTCATTGGGATGGTCCGGATGGTCATTTTGAAATCCAAACAACCCGTGGACAAAGGGTTAGAAAGATAATTATAATAACTTACACTTACCTGGAATTAACAGTATTACACCCTGACAATTATTTCAATTTTAAAGTTGTTAACAAACACGTATCAATGGCAGTATTTTTTAAACTACTGACGCCCAGCACCGTCCGAAATTTCAACATGACAGCCCTGGCTTGGAATGGAAGCAAGGGCCCATTCCACTTATGTTATCTCACTTAAGTGGAATAACAAAAATGTATCTCACACTCGACAAACCGACAATTCTATTTTATTAACATAAGCACGCATTGTCTTTTAAAAACGACAGCAAGGCTACAAAGATTGTTGTTGTTTGTAGAAATGACACCTTTTTATTTACTTGCCAAACGCAATAGCTAAGACCTACTACTATGGAATTATTTATCAATTCGCCTTAAAGGCTTAATGGTTTCAAAACCATGTCACGCACCATTTTCCATTTCCCCAAGTTAGGGTATTTAAATATTTTGATGAGTTGTCTACTTCTCCCAGCATGATGGTGGCAGGGTCCTGGGATGCATCACTTAATGAGAGGGAAGCGGAGGATTGTTATCAAGGTTACAGCTGTGCGAACCCACAGATGTCGTCCTGTCCCCCCCCTGGCATAGCTGACCATATGGAGAAGAAGTGGCAGCGACAGCAAAGGTGAGCCCCCCCTCTGGTCTGTGTGCACATCTTCATTAAGGATTCAGGCTGTAATGTTCTCACCAGGTATGACGGTAATCACCAATGGAACCGACTATAACTGAAAACTAATTTTGCTTCATGAAACTTGCTAAATAATGTTACGTTAAGATATTGAATTAGATACCACTTTGTTGTTTTCCATATAACAAACTGACATTTCAAAATCTAACGTGAAATACTATAGACTTTGGCGATATCATTTTGTAGTTTCTTTGATTTCATGATATTAAGTAAAACATCTAAATTATTATGTTCATATAGATTACTAATTGCCTCAATCCTAAGATTCTAGGTGACGCAATGTTTGACCATAGTTGTAAAGTGGATGATAAATTACTATAATGAAACAATATTACAGTTTGGCATTTGGAACATCAAAAGGACAGGTAGTTAACATGAAGGAAACATACCTTTGTGTAGTATAGTAATCTTAAAAGGAAATTACATTTTCTTTTAGATGGGCAGTGCTTCTATTTGCTATATTTGGAGTTTTTCTTTACATATACTTGCAGTCATTGTGAGTCAGTTCACAATCAAAGTGCTTAAAGTATGGAGCAAGGCTTCTATTCCCACAAAAATGGAGTTAGCCTTTTTTCTGCCTGTCAGTAACCATTTAAATATATGTTCTACATCTGTAGTCCGTGACAGAAAGTGATATTGATCACGTCAGAAATATAATTCCTTGTAACACTAAAGTGAACTGATATTTTTTCTTTATTTTTCAGTATAGAGTTGATATGTTGGATTGGGAAACCCTTCAACACTGAAGCCTGCCCTTCAGGCCGTTTATCAGAGAGCACTGAGAATCCATCCTCTTCTCAATCGCCAGCACACTGCAGCACTTAAGACTCAATCTGTTTGATATATATGAACAGGGTTTCTTGTTTTGTGTTTTTATTTATTTATCATAAAATACCTGCTTTGTGGATCAATTCAAGACAGAGTAATTACAAAATATAGATACAAAAAACATTGATCATTTTAGCTAACTGCATCGTTTTACACTGCAGCTTATTTTTATACTATGTACTTGAAACCCTTGAGGATCCGCTAAGGAAAGGTGGAGGAAAAACACACTAACTGACCAAAAATGGACAGTGTGAGCCTGTGAACCTGGCTAGTCCTTCAATGAAGGCAGTGACAACATTGACCAATGTGTATACCAAGACCAGGTGTACCTAGTATGGCAATGGTTGTAGAAACCACCACCAGAAAGCACAGTTCTGGAGTCCTGATGGATGAAGCCCACAACCATGTGCAATGTATTGTGGCAGACATGCTACAGTGGCATGAATCACAACAACCTTATAACTGAGCAAGACACTACTGTTTCCATTTGAACGAGGCGGTTACACATTTTATGCTTATAAGGCCATTAAGTTTTTGGTCAGTCAATATATGACCTACAAGTTTAAAGGAGAATAATATTTCCAATTTTATATCCAGAATGCAAGTCCTGCTCAAGGTGAGTGGTGACCAGGGTTGCCAGATTTCTGCAGATTTTATAGCCCAAAGTCACTTCAAAAGTAGCCCAAAAATAGCCCAGTTATTTGTTTTAACTGAAAGCAAGCTTATTAACACACAGACCTGTGCATAACAAAACAATCAAAAGCTTTCGTAAGAAAAGATACCTGGCATAAATTTGATAAAAACTACAAGCCCCAGTAAAGCTCACCCACACGTCACTATCAACAAATTCGTACAGAAGCTCTGAAGGGAAAAATCAACATTCATACCAGACCAGCAACGGAATTACAGCTTGATCTCTTTATTGAAATACTAATGCTGGTACTGTATCCCAAACATGGAAATAGTTAAATCTTTTAAAGTTATACCACTAATCTAATTACATTATCAACCTGTGACTCCTTAATATTTCCCGAGGCTATGTTTTTAAAGTAGCCCAATTCCGCGGGAAAACCGTGGACCTGGCAACTCTGGTGGTGACTGTATTAAAGTCATATTTCCTTAAAATAGTAGGCTGCAATTGCATCCTTACATCATTAAAATGGACTATACTTTTGTTTCCTGATTTCAATGTGCCTATTTGCTCTTATCAACATCGACATACATATTGCCTTGTAGAAATGTTTTAACATTTGCATTACATTGAAAAATAGATCTGATTAGCTGGCAATGTGTTAACATTTATTTTGTTCATTGGAACTTTACATAACATCAGACTAACAATAATAAAAACATGTAAGTTGTGTTCTAATCTTTTTGAGATACCTGAGTTAGTTCATTGTACTGTTTCATCAGTAACTTTGTTGATGAACATCTTGACAAGGTGTTTGGGTGAGAACTGGACTGAAGCTGAAAATTAAGATAATAATCCAGTACATCTATCTATCGATCTATCTATCGAACAATGTTTAGAAGAACAGATGTTTCATCAAAGTTATATATCTGTAGAAAAGCTATGGATTAATCTGCAGACATTTATTACAATTATGTAAATGGTATAAAAACACAAGCGTAGGGATAAAAAAGTAAGTTTGGTCATTAGTTCATGCAGGCTGGTTTATCCTCTCATTTGTTAATGATAAGATATCAGTCAACCTAACAAAGGGGATTAAACAGTAAACAGCTAAACAGATGCATGTATCTGTATTTTGCAATTACTCTGTCTTGAATTGATCCACAAAGCGGCTTTTTTAATATAAAAAATAAATAACACAAAACTGGATTCTCAGTGCCCTCTGATAAATGGCCTGAAGGGCAGGCTTCAGCGTTGAAGGGTTTTCCAATCCGACACTTCAACCCTGCACTGAAAAATATAGAAAACATTTCAGTTCATTTTAGAGCTATAAGGAAGAAAAATATTATTTCTGACATGGGATCAATGTTTGTCACTTTCTGTAGTTAAATAAATGACTAGTGTAACAATGCAGAGGCTGACTGTGACTCGACCACCTTGAATTCCCCAAGCAAACATCTTAACCACTGCAATAAAGAGACAGGTTGGTTTGCAGCAGTAGTTATATTAATTTGTTTGCCTCATCTTGCTGGTAGAGGTCACGTACATAATGGCAGTGTATCCCATAACTCTACCCATTACACAAGCCTCACAACCATTATGAGACACACAGAGCTCCGATATGTCCTAATTCATGGCAGTCTGGCAATGCACAGTGCTGACATAGCACGGTGTAACATGGATTAAAAAAAAGCTGTAAAAACAAGTGCTCAGGCCAGCATGGTATCACAGAGGCATGAAAACAAAGTACACATTATAGAACATTTGGTTTCTTCTATAACTATAAAATACACTATGCTAGTGAATTTAAAAATACTAAAAAAACTTTGTAAATCTAATGGCAAATGCTCTGACAGTTAGTCTCTCAATGGTAAACACTGCACCTGTCTAAACAGGCACAAAGACACAGCACAGGCAGATAATATACTGTAAAAATGCAACACATTAAAACAGTTTCAGTTTAGTGACAATCTATTTTTTTAATTATTTTTTTTAATTTAAGGTCTAATCTCCTAGAGAGGAAACCTCTGGTGATCCCGGCAGAGAGATGGCCCCCCCCCACTCCGGGCATACGAGCAATAATCTGTTGAGCCGAATAAATATCAGGAAGTGAAGAATTGACGTCATATTCTAAGATGGAGGAAGACCAGCGGCCCATTTTTTTGATAATGAACTGGTTAACATTATCTTTAGCTGCTGAGGTTGCCACACCTATACGAGAATGAGAGAAACAGAATTATGAGAAAAGAAAGAGGAGTAGAAAACCAGTTGTGTTATGATAGCATGGTTAGCACTGATGAACAGAGGATCAGAAGGGTTGGAGGGGTTGCGGCAGGAAAAATAGCAGGATAGGGAGGAATAAGGACATAGAGGAGAGTTTAGTTCACAGAGATGCACAAATTGACTGGTGGAGTTGGTCTGTTTTGGAGATACAAAGAAAGAGGAGATGGTGTGAATCGGGGACTAGAGAGAGGTCGCAGGAACAAAGGCCCAGGAATTAAAAACTGAAAGGAAAGGGGGTAGTAAATTTGGAACAGCAGAGAAAACCAAAAGAAGGCAGACAGACAAAGGGATTCCGTGACTAATCATCAAAAGGAAAGAAACAGCTTTGACGGAGGACTGAGATTAATACAAATGAATATCAGTAGTGATGGGGAGATGGGAAGGAGGAGAAGGAGGGGAACTCTTCACAATCCCATAAGGAGAAGGTGAACGACAGGGATAGATGAGAGAGGAGGGGACGAGATATATGATATATACGCTAGTGGTGAATGCCAGCTAGACAAGATTTGAGAATTACCAGGGAGAGGTGCAGCTTGTCTTTTGCATGAACGAGAAAAGATAGAATGACACCCTGGTTGAAGAATGAAGGGTATGTTTGATTTTTCTTGCAGAAAGTCGTGAAGGTGGACCAGCCAGTTGCATTGAAGGATCGGGTGGATGGAGATTACAAAGAGCAGACTTTAATTCAGTATCAGATCGCTGAACGGAGGAACAGTCAGAGGTACGATGAACGGAAAAAAACTAGACATCTGAACCTGGGAATCTGTAGGCGAGAAAGAGCATCAGCAGTATTATTAGTTATACCTGGAAGGTGGCAGGCTTATAATATGAAATTATTGGTGACTGAAATCCAGACAAGGCAGCGCAGGAGTTGCATGATGAAAGGCGAGGAAGAACATCCTTTATCAATAATATGTACGGTAGATTGTCGCATAAGAATAAGATGGTTTTTTCTACCATATTGGGCCCCAAAGATAGGCTTCAGTGACTATGGTGAATAGTTCCAGGAGGGCTGTGGATTTATTCTGATAGTATAGCTGGCGAACCCTTGATTGAGGAAAAGGCTGTAGAAACCAATGGAGGCAGGGTCACAAAGTACAGCTGGCTGTAGGAATGAATGCGAGGCAGTAGACTTGAAAGCTGGCCCTAAGGGGAAGGGACGCCCGCTGACAAGCCTGGATTGCTGTACTGAAGCTGTACTGGAGGATCAACACCAAATATGAAGAAACAAACAACATAAATATGAAAATTAACACTATATTACACATTAAATAACTAAATAAAATATTACAATATCTAAGGCATTCCTTAACTAAAAAAAAAAAGCACATCTTATACATTTTGGATAGTTCCCCTCACCCCCCTGTCTATCAGTGTAGCGACTACACATCTGTCAACATCACACACTCCTTAAATTGTATACTGCTGAGCAGTTCTTGTGTGAGTAATGTATCTAATGCTGCACACTGATTTTTTTTTTTGTCAAGAAACTCTTGTCTTTGTGGTGTTTTTTATCAGTGTTTAGAATGTAAAGACAGATTCATTTTTTAATTATTTTTATTTTTTTTGGTGCTGGTGGTGTTTTATTGAGTTTTACTGGTTAAAAAACACTACTTATAATAAGCTAACCCTTTCCGGTCTGATGTTGGACCCTGTAAAAAAAAACTCTTTTACTGTGAATAAAATTACTTTTAAACAGCGGGTGTAAAATAAACAGCTTGTGTGAAAATAAAATGGACCTGATGCACCTGACAGGTGCTGAATAAATGCACCGCAAAGGGTTGATATTTATGTGTATGATGTACTGTATACCACAGGCAAACTCATTGAGTACCGTACCAGCATATACTGAACTGAACTGACCTGGTTCTTTTGTAGCAAGTTTTTATAAGGGAGCCTCCTTTGAATGAATAAAAAGAGTGACGCATTGCTTCATGCAGGCATGGGAATAGGGCTGTTCTACTAGAAGGGGAGCCACTGCACAAATATAATAATAATAACTAGGTAGAAGTAATGACAGCTCATCCACATCCACATTCTCCCATGTGAGCTACAGTAAACACCCACTTGCTCCCATTGATATAAATCATGCCTAGACAAGCCATATGGCAAGCAGAACAGTAAGCTCACTGCTGATGGTTGTATGTTTAAATCAGAGAATTGTATTGCTTTAAGGTAGTGTTCATTTATGTATGCAAACCAGTGAAAAACTATGTATAGTGAAAGTGTAAAGAGTAAAATAATGTTGACTGTTTATTAATGGCATGAAATGAAGTTAGAATGAAAAATGCTTTTTCTCTCAATTTAATGTACAGAGTATCTGTACACAGGACATGTTATAGTGAATACAGCATTATCACCAAGGCAATACAGCATTACCAGGGCATGAATTTAAGTTCATGAAGGGCAAGGCAATATTTCCTTTGGTGTACATGAAAATCCAGGGGAACTAAGGCAGTTCTATGTGGCAAAGATAAACTCAAGGGCACCAAAGCAGCTTCGTACTCATTCATAAAACAACTAAAAAGAAATACAACAAGTCTATAGTGTTCATTATCTAAGCGAGGATTGCTGCATGATCTCAAAATAAAACGATAAAAAAAAGCTATGTGGAAGTGATTATTTTTTGTCAAAAAAATAAAATGATAAAGGATAGATAAGGATGTCTGCTAAGCAATTAATAATATTTATAATAATAATAATAATTATTATTATTATTAATCGTTATTAATTGTCGTATAATTATAATATATATATATATCTATATATATATATATATATATATATATATATATATATATATATATACACAATATAAATTGTGTTTCGTTTACTAGTGTTCTCTCCAACTGAGTTCATAACACATGCCATAGCTACTAGCTCCCTGTGTAAGAATCTGAACAAAATGAATTATTATTTACATATTGTGTACATATTTAGCGTGGGTGTTTCAGAGGATTAACCCAGCAACGGTCATTGAAGTGTCCATATAAATGAGCAATTTACATACGCCGAAGGAGTTATAATGCATCTTGCACGTTGCGTTTGAAAGTATTGCAATTTTAAGCCTAGAATCAAATCTCCTTATACCACATATGATAATAGAATATATTTGTGTAATGTGATATACGATGGGTCATTTTTATTAAGCTGTATATTAAAATATATACGGTATATGTACCGGCGGCAATGCCAGCGGGCACGGAGGCAACTTTTGACGCAAATTTTTTTTTTTAATTTGGAGAGGCATTGTGGCAAAACAGCAATTGCCATCAATGCCATTGGTTATTTCACACCCTGCATTATCACAAAGTAATACAGCATTATCACCAAGGTAATACAGCATTATCACCAAGGTAATATAACATTATCACCAAGGTAATACAGCATTATCACTAAGGTAATACAACATTATCACCAAGGTAATACAGCATTATCACCAAGGTAATACAACGTTATCACCAAGGTAATACAGCATTATCACCAAGGTAATATAACATCACCAAAGTAATACAGCCTTATCACTAAGGTAATACAGCATTATCACCAAGGTAATACAACATTATCACCAAGGTAATATAACATTATCACAAAAGTATTACAGCATTATCACCAAGGTAATACAGCATTATCAATAATGTAATGACTGAAAACAAACACATGCTACGAGATGTTTTTAAATACTCAATAATTCATTTTCCTAATGATACATTTTGGGTTTGCCTCATAAAGTATATAAAACCCCTATTACAGTACGGGAGGAGCAGAGAAGACCACTGCATGTAATTCCTATTGAGGGATTATAACATTAAACATAGAGCAATATTTCTCCATTGCAAAGAAACAATACTAGATGGCGCTACAGGTCAGCAAATAACATATGGAAAAAAAACCACTCGCACACCACTTACTGGTTTTGAAAAAAAAACAAAAAACTGACAGTGTGTCATTGATGAAACTAATGCACTTTGATTTTAAATGCTGTTTTATTAAAATATTTCTAGAAGAGTAACCAGCTTCATTTAATTTTGACATTTCTCATACTGTTAATGGAATGCCTTCAGTGAAATACTGATTCAAAGGGATCATGCATTTACAGAAGATTAAATAACTGCCAGAGCTTAACAACAGTGCATCTATTCCAGCTTTTTATAAGGGTACCGAACTTGCCTGATTTACAGAAACCAGCCATGTTAGGCTCCTCGTTGATCATGGAAATAATTTGGTTTTTAAGATTCAAGTCTTTCAGTTTAATTAAAATTTTTTCCTGTTGTGTTTGTATACGCTTACTGATTTTGCCGTTTTCATGTTCATATGGTATCTATTTATTGATTTGTTTAGTATAATTGCTTTAAAAAATAAAAGCAAGTGATTATTATTTTGTTTTAAATTACTGGGCGATTGAAGATTCACATTTAAAAAAAGAATATCACAACATATACATTTTATTATACCAAAGTATGCCAAACCCAACTATAGACTGTAGAAATGTAAAGCGTAGGACAGAGACCCGGGCCGTGCGGATAGCGACAGTCGGGGTAACACTGCAGCGTGCATCACCTTTATTTTGTAGTTTTACTAGTGTATTATTTTCACTTTTTCTTTGTACCTTCTGTTTTTGATTATTAGTTTATGAGACCTGCACATAAAAAGGGGGCAGAGCAGAAGCCCTACTGTAAAATGTATTTGTTTTGTGTTATGATTTAAAAATGTATTGTTTATTTATTTTAGAACACAGTACCCCTCCACCCTGTGTTTAGTGTGTGTTATTTTGTATCTGTTCTGTTTTATTAAAATTTATGTATTTTTAGATACGACGGCAAAAGCCTTGTGTTTTTGTTAATGTTTTGTTTCTGGCAGAGGTGAGATTAGGCAGCTTGTCCTCTGCCAGCGTATATGGAAAACCTTGTGGTAAAGTGTGGCTATTGGCTAGTGCATTGTCAAACTAGCTGGCAGTCATACGTAATCAGTAAACTTGTGCAGATTGTGGCCGAGGGGTAATAGAATACTTATCAGCTAGTTAAACCCCTCAGCCACGATATACAAGCCTGCAGCTCTCACCGCTCTGGGTGGGTGGTTCGGAGGAGAGAACGGAGCGAGTGAGAGAGCGAGGAGTTAGAAAACTAAAACTAAAACTAAAATATAGGAACAGTGGCGATTGCCCAACCTGACCGATACGGTTTTTGGTGTTTGTGAGTTTTGTTTTTGTTCTTTTGTTTCGCTCTGTGAGAAAGTGAGTTTTTTTTTAAACCTTTTATTTTTATTTGAAAATAAAACGGTGCGTCATTGCACCGTACTTGCAGTGTCAGTGTTTTGTTCCTGCTTCTGGCCTGATGTCACCATCTCAGCTACCCTGTCACAATGTTCTTTAAAATTATTATTTAAAGAGTCAGTAGCCAAATACACAGTACAACCTGTCTAATACTGACCCCTCTACACACCAGCATGCTGTACTGGTATACTTTTGGGGACCTGACCAAATCCCTATTGAAATAATAGTGTAGTAACCTGGCAGCGCCTTAAATTCCAGGAACTGTTTGATTTGAAGCAGTGTAACAGAAACTTTAAACTGGAAGACTGCACAATTTTCGCAGTTTCTTCTGAAAATACAAATGTCATTCTCCACTTCAGACAGATTAATTCAGAATCAGTTTGAGGATTTTGGATTTGAATTCAGGGATCTGCTGGTGCAGAACACACCTTTTGATTGGGGTATTATGAAAAATGAGGTATTGATACCTCAGGTATTGATTCTGACCAAGCAAAACACAGCCCTCTGTCTCCGGGAGATGATGCAGCACACCCAGGCAAGGTTGGCAAGCGCCCCGGGCCCCAACACCAGAGGGGGGCCCACACATATACAAAAATAAAATTGCAAATATGAATAAATGTACTATTTCTGCCAGCTATCCTACTCAAGCAGCCTTTAAGACTAGACATGTTTAGTTTTCACTAAACTAAACTAAACTGAATGCGTGCAGTGCAGTGAAACTTTTCACATCTCCCCTTTTTTCTTTTCTCTTTTCCTGCTTGCATCCTGTTCCCTTAGTCCCATCTCTTCTCGCCCCCTATTGGGTTCCATCCTCCCCGGGTCTTTATAAAGCCGAAAGCTATTGGCTGATCTTGACATACAAAATGTGCCAATTAGAGACATCCTTTAATAAAAACAAACACAAATCCGGATGTCAAAATTAGAAGGAAAAGACCACAAAAAAAAGCAATAAGTACACTGTCAAATTTTCAGTGTGTTCCGTTTTCAGTTAATTGTGTTCTAAGTAGGTTACAGTAAAAAAAGTGCTAAAGTCATTCAGTTTTAATTAAAAATGATCTTTTCCTGTTTTTCGCACTGTACAGCAGCATGAATTGCAGCATGAATTATGTTACTGGTAGGCATTAATTTCCTCTTGACACAAGGCTAAAAAATGGGAGTTTATTTTGGCAATCTTGTTTGACATGACCACTATAGGTATTCATTTGATTTGACTACTGTATAGGCCTATACAGATTGATTACAATGCTGTTTTTTTTTTTTTTTAAATCAGACAACTCATATCTCCAGACATGTCTGACTTAGCGAGGGATTACTGATTATGAAAACATTTTTGATTGAAAAATATTTGATTCACAAAAAACGAGACAAATTTAAAAGTGAGCTTAACAGCCCTACATTTGTCCCAATGTGTTAACGGAACCTAATTCAAGCATTCAAAATTCTAAAAGGTATTGACAGTGTTGACCCAAGGGACTTTTTCAGCCCGTTGTTACTTGGCATGGGAAGGGGAAGTGCGTGAATGAGTGCAGAGAATGTGTGTTGCTGGTTTCAGAGTTTACAAAGCATGGATGTGATTGATTGATGAGCCGGACAGTGGCGGGAGGTTATATACACTGAACAAAAATATAAACGCAACATGCAACAATTTCAAAGGTTATACTGAGTTACAGTTCATATAAGGAAATCAGTCAATTGAAATAAATTAATTAGGCCCTAATCTATGGATTTCACATGATTAGGAATACAAATATGCATCTGTTGGTCACAGATACCTTAAAAAAAAAAAAAAAAAAAAAAAAGGTAGGGGTGTGGATCAGAAAACCAGTCAGTATCTGGCGTGACCACCATTTGCCTCATGCAGTGAGACACATCTCCTTCGCACAGAGTTGATCAGGCTGTTGATTGTGGCCTGTGGAATGTTGTCCCACTCCTCTTCAACGGCTGTGCGAAGTTGCTGGATATTGACGGGAACTAGAACACGCTGTCGTACACGTCGATCCAGAGCACCCCAAACATGCTCAATGGGTGACATGTCTGGTGAGTATGCAGGCCATGGAAGAAGTGGGATATTTTCAGCTTCCAGGAATTGTGTACAGATCCTTGTGACATGGGGCCATGCATTATCATGCTGAAACATGAGGTGATGGCGGCAGATGAATGGCACGACAATGGGCCTCAGGATCTAGTCACGGTATCTCTGTGCATTCAAATTGCCATTGATAAAATGCTCCACAGATTCACATCTAAACCCTTTCAACAGACAAGGCTACTCATTACATTTACCCTATCCAAACAGCAATACATTGCCTCAATATAGGTTGAATAATTTTGCTATTCCCACAATGTAGTTGTGAGTGTGTGTGTGTTATTATCAGTATCATGTTAGAACAGCTAATTATTTCTGCATTTCACATCGTTTATCAAGTCACTTCTCTAGCTATGCTTGAGAATGCCGTTTTACCAGACATAACATGAAAGTTCTTCGTACTGTTGTTCTGTTTTGTTTTGTTGGATTTTATGTAAACGCCGGCTGTTTTTTTTTTTTTTTAATTCTTGTTTCATTCAGTCTATCTCCAATCTGTCCATTGGATTACATTACAATTGATCACTGATTCTTCTATGGGATTAATGCATGCTTCGCACACAAATTCAATGAGGAACGGCCCTCCGAACCAATTGGGCCAGTCGTACAGTAAGTACAAATAATTTTACATTTGTACTTTGCTGCATTCCAATCTGATATTGCAAAGTCATGTTATGCAACATTTTGTTAAACATACTGTAACATTGAGGGACAGTGCTTAAAGAAAGAGGCTTTATATCAGGAGCCCGGTTCAAATCCCAGCTCAGCCATTAACTCACTGTGTGTGTTAATGTCTCTTAACGTCTTTGTGCTCAGTCCTTCGGATGAGATGTAAAACCCAGGTCCTATTGTATGTGATTTTCCACACTGTCACAAAGACAATGGCTGCTTTGGAACAATCATTGCCACTGGTCTCATCAGTGGTGCAACAGGGAAACTCCAAGCTGTTTCCTATTCTCTAAAGAACCCCATGATGGTCAAAACCATAACCATCCATTTTAACAATGGACACACACAAACCTTTGAATGCTCAAGGTCAAAGTTTGAAGTCATGGACAGGGCCTACATTGTTTGAGAGCAATTTGCAGTCATCGGTGCTCACGCAATCACCATTCATAAATGCCAGGGCATGACACTCAAAACAGTAATGATGGACCTTAGTAACTCCATTTATTCCTGTGGCCAAAGTTTTGTGGCACTTTCTAGAGTTACTTCCTTATGTGGCATCCACCTTATAAACTTTGACCCCACCTGCATTAAAGCAATTGCATCTGCAGTTGCAGAGTACAGCAGACTGAGAAGTCTTCACTGCCCTCAGTTGATAAGTTTGAAGGAGACCAACACGCACAAGGGATCCATGGTGAAGGATTGTGTGCATTTCGTATGTCAAGCCATCACCAATGTTCAAGAACAACAAAAGCTACCACATTCTGAGGGAACAGTTGCAGTCACACATTCAATCAGAGGCTTGAGCAATCTATGCAGCCTATCCTGCTATGCAAACACCGTGTTACAATGTCTTCTTCACTGCCAACTTCTGAAAGAGCCATTAAAACAGAGTGAGCAACAAGCCCTGTTACCAACTATGATCAGTTACCATCCACTACATCTCTCAGTACTGTATTTGTCACTTCTTAGGAGAACACTTCAGTAGAGTTCAGCAGCCAATGTTGTTGAGTTTCTCACCAAATTGTGTCAAACTTGCCCAGACATATGTGATCTGGTTTCAGTTACCACAAGGTACGACATGCTATGTACATAATATTGGTACTGCACATCAAATCAAGAGGTGGGGAATGTTTACTCTCTATATATACCTGATGGTACACATTCCTTGGCTTTTGTTTTTCAGGCACAATAAAAGCAGATCAAACTTGCCAAGTTAATAGAAAAACTGGGGCAACCTTGACCCCCATCGCTTTAACAGTTGTACCTATTTGCTTTGTGCTGGGCAAGGTTGCACCAATGGTTTCATGAAACTTGGCTTGTTTTTGATATCTCCACTTTAAATGGCTGGGCACTTTTGATAACTTGCCATTTTTCAACATTTCCAGTGTGTTTTTGTTTCAGGTTATCAACACAAGCATACTCACACATATAAAGTTGTAGTCAAAAGTTTACATACCCCAATGGAAATGTATAATTTATTGGAATTGTTATGCTAGTCATGCTATGGAGTCTGTGCTGGCTCTATGACTGCAGCTCTGAACTTGCGTCCTCTGCTACACAAATAACAAACAAACACAGCGCTCTAGCGACTTCCCCTTTGCACTGAGATTTGCAGCTGAGATTCTCCTTCTGTCAAAAACAAGATAACCTTTGTGACTGTTTTGCTTTATGACTATATGGTACATACAGTTAAGTTATACAGTGGTTTGCAGAAGTACTCACCCCCTTGCAAAGTTTTCACATTTTGTTGGCACTTGAGTGTATGCTATGACGATTTCAAATTAGACTTTACATGTAGAATCTACACAAACTACTCCACATTGATAAAGTTAAAAAATGCATATAGAATATAAATAAGTAAGATTTACAGAGAAAAGCAGATTAATCTCAGTTGCATAAGTATTCAACCCCTTTTCTACTACAGCCCTAAATCAGCTCAGGTGCAAAGTATTTGTTTGAAAGGTCACAAAATTAGTGAAATGGTTTCTGACTGTGTGTACTCAAAGTTGTTTAATGTGTAGATCATTTCCCTATGGTATATAAAGACTTTCAAGCTGCAAATCACACAGTGATCCAAAAAAGTAACAATGAAGACCAGGGAGCTTTTGAAACAAGTCAGGGTTAAAGTGGTAGAGAGGCACAGAACAGGAGAAGGGTACAAAAACATTTCAAAGGCACTAATTATACCTCGCAGCACAGTGAAGTCCATCATTAAGAAATGAAAGACTACCCAGATCAGGTCACCCTCCAAAACTGAGTAGCCGGGCAAGCAGGAAACTGGTTTGGGATGTCACTCTGAAGCCAACAATGACCTTGAGAGATCTGCAAAGTTCTATGTCTGAGATAGGAGTCACACATCAACAATAAGCCGGTCCCTACACAAAGCTGGCCTGTATGGATGGGTGGAAAGAAAGAAGCCATTACTCAAAAAGCCTCATCTTAACGCATGTATGGAGTTTACGAAAAAGCATATAGTTGATACTTCAGACATGTGGAAAAAGGTTTTGTGGTCAGACGAGACAAAATTTAACTTTTCATTCTAAATTCCAAGCATTACATCTGGCGTAAGCCCAACACACTGCACATCACTCAATCAACACCATCCCAACTGTCAAGCATGGTGTTGGCAGCATCATGTTATGGGGAAGCTTCTCTTCAGCAGGGACTGAGAAGCTTATCAGGATAGAGGGGAGAATGTATGCTGCAAAGTACAGGCGAATCCTTGAGGAAAACCTGTTTGAGTCAGCCAAGAGAAACTGGGGAGGAAACTCACATTTCAGCAAGACAGGCACACCATACTTCTGTACTCTGAATTAGTTGCAAGCTTCCACAAAGCAATAACTACTCTTTTATGCACAGGGACAAGCAAAACTTTGTGTCTGATCTTTGGAGTGTGGGTGTCAGTCTTTGGCATAAGTATTCAAAGGTTTCTTTTGACATTCTGAAGTTGTTAAGCCACCAGGAGTCTGTAAAGTTGCCAGCGATTCTTTCCCACCAATCTGTCATTCAAATGTGTGTCCATACTGAGTGTCTCCTTTTGCACTGGATCTGATATTGCAGGATTCTCTAGAAGAAAAAAAAAACGAAAACAATAAATTGGTTAACAATTATATTACATTCTGAAAACATGGAGATTGTGAGTAATTTAGTAAATTAGTTTATTAAACAGCAATTAATTTTAAGCATAATCCCTACCTACACAAATATTGCAATATACACACAGAAATCTCACAATATAAATGGAAAATTTAAATGTTAACCCTTCTGTGTATTATGTTTACCTATGACTATGCTTACTTGATAGGAGCGTAGCACAACTATTGGTGTTTATGTCATAAACTTTTTTTTTCTGCTTGTGCTTATTTTTTACATTTATAAACAATGGTATGTATTTCTTGTTATATTAATCTTTCAACAGGTTTGAAGCAAGTGCATAACTACAGTAAAAGTTTTTAAAAAATTGCTTTTTTAGTCAAACACCAACATCAGGTGCTAACAAGGCAACAGCTGCTTGTTTCCAACAAAGCTGCTAGTATAAAGACTACGTTTTCCATTTTAATTTCTTTGTTTTTTTTTTCAAATTATAAATATATTTCCGCACACACCCTTCTTTTACACATTTAGCAAAAATACTTACTCGCTAGAAACCGACAAATCAAAAAATGTTTAGCTTATGACATGTGTATAAGGATTACTCTTCTGTGGTTCATACATACACTTGGGAAAGAGTAAAGTTAAGCCAGAGTCTTCTGATTGTCATATTTGTCTTCATAAGAGTCTGACTGTGACTCTCTTCCAGAAGCATTCTTCTCTTCTTTGCATAGTCAAACCTTCGATGCATTTCAACCATGCGATTCAGCAAATAAAACACAAAGACGCAAAAAAAAAACACAACCACAACATCTTGATCCGCCATTTTCTACCGTCCCATGCGTATTACATCATCAACTTGCTACTCCGCACGTTCAACATGCGTGATGTCAGTCGCTCGGCTTGCCTTTCTCTAGTGTAAATGCAAGCCAAGCGATCCGAACCACACCAAGCTGGCACAGAGCCTCCCCAGCTCGGCTCAGGTGTACTAGTGTAAACGGAGTATAAATGTATTTAGTTTCAAAGAATTGCTAAAGCTATTAATCCTACATACATCTTTCAACAGTTACTTCACAGTAAAGAATTGAGGAAGTCTACCTACTGTATACCTCTGCTAGTGTATCCAGCCCTTTGCAAAATTGAGGTCAGGTGAAGCATTCAAACACTGACCAATTTCAAATAGATGGCTGTAAACTTTATATTCTCTGTTATTTTTACAGCACATGTTATTCTTGCCATTCAAAAAAAACAAGAATTGCCCACCAAAAGCAAAATTGTAAAAATATGTATCTTTTATTTCACTTCCTTTAATTTCAAATCGTCTGCCCCATTCAGCAATGAGTCTGCATAGGATTTGACAGTAGAACATAGACTTTATATTACAGTCCCATCACGACCTACTGCACCAGGCTATGACTTCAAGTCATAACTCACATACAAAACTGCCCTGAAGTGACTGTTCTTTAAATAGCACCAGGGACTAATGTCTTTTATTGTCATTATTGTCATTTAGGTGTTGAAGTGTAATTTTACACCATTATGGTATCCTACCCACTTTAAAATGTCAAATTCTGCTTAACCTCTAAAACCCACTTACCAATATAGAGGAATGAGGACCAATGAACAACCCCCACCCTCTGTCGCCATCCATCTAGCCAACTGCCTCTTTCTACCTGCAGTACCTAAGCAAGCAAAGAAGTTGCCAGTTATTGAATAGTGGAAGGAGAGGCCTAGGCTGGGGATTCCTGGATTCCTGTGCTTTTACTGGGTGTTGGACCTTAAGTGAATGCAATTCCAAAACCGTTACATTCTGCATGATGAACCTAACCAGGCATTATCACATTTATGATACAGCCTTAAATATTTTTCCCCAGTATCAACCAGGTATACCAAATCCTTAAAACTACTTATAAATACTAAAAACATTTGACAAGACAAGGTTGAAGGGAAAAAAAAAAAAAACTGATCTAAAAATGTACTGCAAAAGACCTTCATTCTTCATTAGGTATTGAACAAGTTTCAGTTGCCAGGGATGCTCCCTAGCAACGCATCCGCAGATAGCCTTTTGCAGTTCTCCAACAGTAATCGAATTTGTCAGAAAACAACTATGTGTCTGTACCTACGTAAAAGGATGGGGGCAATGGGAGGGGGGCTGCTTACATCAGAAGAAGACGCATTCAGGCCCAGGACTAATCAACAGTGTGGGTGGTCATTCATGTCGCTATTAAAGGTTGTTACGGAAGCGCTTAGGGAAGGCTCATATTTTGATTGACTATAATAAATAAGGAAGTTATTACTGATAGTCCCTTTGCTTTCCATAAACACTTAATTGATAAGCACTTAATTCATTTTGTAATTGATTCCATCAGTGCAAGCACTTACTGTGTCCGAATATCCAGGTCCTAAAGGAGTCAATGACTTTTATATTCATGTTAAACCTGGTGTATGAATGGCCCTCCAGGACTTGAGTTTCCCATACCTTATTTATGGCAGCTATTTCGAGCTGGAACCTATTATAGTAGGGCTAAGGAATGGTCATGTTTGCATGATGAATCATTACCATTTTGCTATTTTGCATACGTTTTGCATCATGTTTTGTATCATTTAGGGCGGTTCTGAAAGCACATGTGAAGAAGATGCCAGCGCCCAGAGTGAAAGGAAAGTTTGATTCCAAATGTTTTTTAAACCGCATTCCATTAGAAAAACAACCTCTATCACGTGTGTGCCAGCAGAGGAGGTTGAATTGGTCACAGCATATAACATATAACATATAGCAAGCCCCCCCCCCCCCCCCCCCCCCCCCGAAAAAAAAAAAAAAAAAAAAAAACTGGAATAAAACAGCACTCTACAACAGGCAGTTCTAAGAAATCCTGCTAAGATGTCAACACGAAATGTGCTCCATGTAAATGTAAAAAGTGGTCAAAAATGATGGACTGAATGGGCTAACACTGCTTCTAAAACACAGAGTAACTATGGAGGCACACAGGCATGGAGAACATTTTTGAATTCCTAAAAATTATTTCTGGTAGGACATGACTGACCCTTACTCACTAGCACTTTTAATGCATTATGATTTGTTATATTTTGAAAGAAAATATGCTATTTTTTGGTTTTGTTTCAAAGAACAGATGTATAGAAATGTTTTAAAGCTATAAAATTGAAAGGTTACCATATTAATTTTTTGTCTGTACGCCATACAAGACTAAAATATGTGGATATGTGTATTCTTTTTTGACAGTTATTTGTGCTTTTCTTGTATGTGTATGCAAAAACAAATGGGGTATGTCTTTCCGAAAGTCCACAAAACAAAATTCAAAGTACAGTCAGATTTTTTTTAGACCATGAGCACTGTTTTTTTTGTTTCAGAATGCGAACAAAATGACCCAATCTTAATTCATTATTGGTAATTTACTTTTGACATTTTAATAATGATCGGTGAAAAAATGAAAAAAAAAGTTAATTATTTTTAAAGCCTTTCCTTAGTCCTACTCACACTGTGTAATTATTTTCCCTTTAACGGGATGTCCAAATATATCATCATTGAAATGCACAAACTGAGGGGAAGTGTTGCTATTTTTTTAAACTGTGTACAACAACTGATTACACATTTGCAGGCTCAAAATACACACATGACATCCTGCTAATTATTCCTCCTCTCACCAGCTTTCCACAGTCTCCATGACGACCTCAGTCAAATAGCACAAGGAATTGTGTGAGATGTAATACTTTGCAGTTGTTATTTTTTGTGTCTAAAATGGATTCAAACATTCCTTGTCCATTTCATTTCACACAGTGGGGGACATGGATCAAGATCGCCGGTGCTCAAAATGGGCTACCAGTAGCACAGATTAATAGACTAATCTGAAAAATAGCACCTTCCCTACAAATGGGCTACCTCAATTGAACAATAGGTAGGTCTTTTGGAGAGGCAGAAATGGCAATTCAAAATGGGCTAACCTGTGTTTTAAATAAAATGTACAGGTTTTAACCTACTAAAGCCTGGGTAGCTCACCTGGAGAGGCAGAAGTGGCTCGTGCTGACTGTCTTGACTTTATATTATATCACTGTTACACAACAGATAAAACCAAATATACATAATGAAAAGGAAAACTTAATGAACCAAGTTTATTATATGACGAATACAAACCATTGTACATAATGAAATAACTGGTATGGAGCTATAATTTCATCAAAAAAGGTAATGCAGACCCTAAATACTCTCCCTTCTTCTCAGTACTCCCTTCAGGAAGGTTAGGAGCCTTCACTCTCCATCATAAGAAATACGTTATGACTGCTGCCATAGTGCTCTTTCCTACCAGCTGCTTTCCGACTTTTTATTTGCACCCAAATAAGACCAATTTGAAATCAGACTTATTTGAGGACCCTTTTAGAGCCGACACAACTATTCTGCTGCTTCATAAATCCCATTTTAATATCACAGACTTCATTTACAAATGAATTCCACCTACAGTTTATCCATGTGTATAATTAGGCTTGACACGCATTAAAATCCATGACTAATGAGAGGTAGAGTGCTTTGCACGATGGAGCGCATTTTGGTGGTGCTAACAGGGCCTTAACTTGCCAAAAGTGATTCAGGGCAATTTTAAGGCAGGCACTATGGCCTTAATGCCATCACAATCGCTTGATACATGACCCCCGGTATGTATTACAAAGCCAACATAATCTTTATTTGGAGCCAGTTGTTATGAATTAGTTGTTTTTAATATCATGTTACAAAATCATTCTAAAATGTTCTAATTAAAGGAAAACTTTATATATTTAAATATTAATTTCTCAATAAATAATAAAAGCAGTTTTGGCAGTGTGCAAGGCTGTAGCCAGTTATGAGGTACCCGGAGCATTTGAAGTAAGTGGGATACTTCAAGGTTCATAGCCAAACAACCGAAAGCTTGAGCTGCAACCCTCATTGGTTATGACTCATGCAGCTAAACTCTCTCCGTCTTGTCAATCTGCTTAAGCTCATTTTATTGCTGAATGTGATTTTATAATTAATATCACACAAAACTTTATGTATGCAAGCACTCTTTTCTTCTCTGTATTTGGATAATGACATCACTGTGGCAAAGAAAGCTGTGGAAAATGCTGAGACTGCCCATTGAATCAGTGATATTATGAGGCAAGTTCAGCATGGAAAAGGAGTTCTTAGCCTCAGTTCAGCTCCTCCTACATGGCACAAGGAAACCGCAGCTCAACGGAGGAAGCAGGTAGTCCATGAGGTGCAAAAGCAGGAGGAGAGGATGAGGTGTGTAAAGGCCGTTTCCCAGGCCAAGCAGGGAGAATGGATGAGATGGGAAAGTGTGGAACAACGCAAGATCGGCTGACAAGACCTATGGACAATGGAACAGAACGGTGTCAGTTTCCTCATCAGATCAATGTATGATGTTCTCCCATCAACACAGAACCTAAACCTCTGGGTAGGAGAGGATCCCTCATGTCCTTTGTGTCCTCCAACATTAAGGCACATTTTGACAGGATGTAAGGTGGGTCTTAGCCAAAGACGGTTTACTTGGCGCCATGACCAGGTGCTGCGATGTTTGGCCTTAGCATTGGAAGACAAGCGTAACCTGACCAATAAGTTGCCACCGGTTCCATCAAAGCATTACACACAAAAGACAATATTCATCTCAAGCACAATAGAAAGAAAGCAACGCTGATGAATGGGTAAGTAAGCTGGGCTGAGCTGAGTAGTGGACGGAGGGGGGTGATGATGGGATACCCGAATCACTGTTTAGCCCTCTTGAGGTGTTGTGGTCTAGTCGACGAAACACCGAGGATGGAAGGTGCCCACTTGAAGACTCCAGAGATGTGCCTTATTTAGCTCAATCCTAACGGTTGTCATGCTGATGCACTGGGGAGACCGCACTGGGTTGATCCCCGGAGCCAGCAACGCAGCCGTTGTGTGTGCTGATACGCTGGGGAGGCAAAATAAGCTGATCCCTGGAGCCAGCATTACATTTCAGCAGTCAACATCAGACAGAAAGATATCTACATTATCAGATGGAGAACAATTCAAATGGATGGAGATGCAAATGGAACACATTAGTTTACTGTAAAACTATGTCTTAGTTGGTGCTTATCTTGGATAGAGCCGAGTTCAAATCAGCATGAAATTTTAACATCTATTCTCATGTAATGGAAATCATGTTTGATAGATAAGGATTTAAATCTAAGAATATTGTCTACAACTAATATTCTGGCATTGCTACATTTCCTATTTTCTTTTATATTGAATTTGAATGTTGCAAAGAAAAAACTACTTATTTGCACTGTAAAAAAAAACCCCACACAGGTCCTACAAATGCAGGTACTCAAAATTCTCTCATATTATCTTATTCAGAAAAAAAAATAAACAAAACTGTTAACTAAACCTTTGTATTTAAATACACAAAATATTACACTGTCCTCATAATCTTTTTTCTTCTGTTATAAAAACTCTAGTGCAAGAGTCTCTGTGATTTTTCGTGACTGGCTAGGGCCCTGGTGTGTCACATTATTTTTAGCTATATGAGTGATATAGACCACCTGCTTTGATAGTGGGGTACAGCATCTAAATGCTACCATTGCCTAAGTGGATATTAAAGGGCCAAAGGTTATGACCCTCAAACATCCAATAGTGCATGATAGTCTTTGGTTAATTTCTGTGTGGCAAAAATATAAAACAACTTGGAGGGTTATGATTTAAAGTGTACAGGTCAAGTAAATTGATCAAAGTGTCTACAGTTGGAATTCCAAGGTTCTCTCAGTAATGCTCCTTTACTGAAAAAGTAATCATCTTACTGCCACATTTTAACCTCTGTCCATATCAAAATACACATCACGTGCTTGACAGAGTTGAGAATCACAGTGGGGTGAGGTCAATTATATGCACACCTAAAAAAGAAACAAGAAAGAAAATCTGCAGAATAACATTTTATTAAATCACACACTTCAGTGAATGCTAGAGTAAACTATTTTAGGTTTAAACAGAATTTTAAAATCATGGACAGACTCTTTAATCTCTAATCATTTTTGGCTAGGCATTGCAGAGCTATACGGCATAAATATTGGTCCCATGTGGGCAGAATGTTGTTCTAAACACACCAAAAATTAACATATAAATTAGGCATGAATGAATATATATTTTATATACCTTTTAATCACCCTTTAAATTGCTTTATTGTGCTGCAGAATTTCCACAGCAGATGTAACATAAAGCAAAATGTGATCACAAACTGTCTGTTGGCAGGTTATTTTTATGTCAATCCATTGAACTAGGACAACAGAAGCTATTACACTAAACATATTAATGTAAAACAACTAACCACAGCTTGTGGTGTTTAAGAAAACAAAACTAAATGTAAATAATTTTAAAAAGGTTATCATCTGCTGCGGCTGTGGAAAAAAACTACACCACACAGGTGGTGTCAATTGAGAACATTATTGAGGGTATCTCTCACTTGTTGTGAGAAGTGGGCATCCCATTCAGAGGGAAAAGAAAGAAACATCATTTTGACATTAAGAAGTCTTTCAGTCATTAGCACCAGCCAGTCCCTTCAGCTTAATTGTCCACTCCACTTTGCTCATATAAAATAAGAATGGCCTTCAGTGGGAAATGACTTCATGCTGTCTGGTGCACAATGTTCTAAGACCCAGCTCCCACAGTCGCCATGTAGAAATGCTTCATAGTTAGTCTGCTTCAAGAGCATGACTCATGCAGCGTATGAGTATATGAAGCTAAGCACATCTACCGACAGCCGCACCTTTGGCAGCATTTCCGCTGCCAGTGGTACAGCGGGAGGAGAGATTCGGCCCACTGTCAGCACGTCTGCTGACAGCATGGCCAGTAGCAGCTTGGCTACTGGCAACATTGCCCCCCATCAACCCCTTAAAGTCCCTGTTCTTGGCCCAGGACTTTGAACGAGACTTTGGGGATTTTAAGGGGGGAGGTGGCCATTGAGGCCATGTGTGCTTTGCACAAGAGTGGGTATATGTGGCAAAGTGCCCGCCCCTGTGTGTATTTTTTGTTGTATGTTGTGTGTTAATGTTGGTGTATAGTCATTGGCACATGGGATATAAACGGGTCTGTGTAACACGAGTGTTTAAAATGTATATTTGTATTTAGGCACAAGGATTGCACAGCACTTCACGTGCAAGTAAAATGTAATAATATGTGAGCACGGGGAATTGCACTTTATTAATTCACGTGCAGTTATACTGTGACTCCAATTGAATGACTGATTATCAATCGAGTCTCGGTACAGCTGCATTAAGCAGCATGTTTTCATTCAGGGTTGTGTGTTCGGTGAGTGTGTTCGTTAAAAAGATCAGCTCACAGTGTTAATTTAGTGTTAGTCCGTTTTGTTTCATCTCTTTGTTTTGGCGAATGTGCCGTGTCCTGAGTCTTGTTTGTCTTTCAACCTTTTATTTTCTGTCTGCTTCGTTATTAAATACTGAGCGAGAACAATCGCTCAGCTGCACCAAATCGCACCTCTCTGTTGTTTATTTCCAGGTTTCCTGGTTCTGGTCTGACATCCCCACTCCGGTCGTCTTTGTGACATATTCACATGGGTTTCTTGTTTTAAGAGAATAAAATTAAATTAAATTATATATATATATATTATATATATATATATATATATATATATATATATATATATATATATATATATATATATATTTTCAGATTTTAGTATTTATTTTAGTACAATTGATTTGAACGTTGATGAGTCTTAAAACCACCTCCCTTAAAATAATTTAAAAAAGCTACTCTATGAAGTTGTGTTGTAAATTAACAACATAGTTTTGCTCTGTAATGTCATAAAACCCCATAGATCAGATCCAAATGAACCCCTCTGGCTCTTCTATGTGGTCAACATGACTTGACAAGACACCACTGGCAACTTTCCCTAAAAAAAGAGGCTAGATCAACAGTGTTTGGTCAACTTATATTTTGGGTTTTTGCATGTTTACCTCAATGTTACTCTATCTGACACATGACAGGTTTATGGTTCGTATCGTTGGCTATCAATGGTTAATGCTAGGGGGTTATCAGTTCTAGAGATTTGATGAATTGCAATGACTTTCCATTAGAGCCGAGGAACACTGGGAGACAAGTTACATTTTAAAAATGGTCTAGTGCATAATTTAACTTTCTTTTCTATTCATATCTTAGCTTTTGTCTACTAAGAGTAATATAGGGTAATACTAATATATACTAATATATATTAGTCTCAGACAAAAGTATTTGGGCAATTAGAAAAAAAAAAGAAAAAACACAAAGAAAGTGATTTCTATAATTTATAAGTGTTCTATTTAAGCAGTAGAGCCTGTCAATGCAAGCTCTACCGTGTGGTAGATGACCACAACTGGAGTTATGCATCCCGAGCCGTACGAAAAGTCAAGGTCATGTATCACACGGTAGAGCCTGCATCGAGAGGACTCTATTGCTATTAGAACACTATTATTATTAGTGACTAGTCTGTGTAGTATTGATTCGGATTCAAAATTTGTTGGAGGTGGGGTATCATTCAAGCTGGCAGGGAGTGGATTGGCTGGTGCGGAAAGAACTGAAACAGGGTTGGCAGTTTGACTGGCTGGTTTTGAGGGAGGGTGTCGTTTGGATCCAGCTGGTAACAGAATTGTGTTGCATGTCTTTCCTGTTGAATTGTTCTCCAGTAGCTGCGAATTGAGCCTTCATTGCAGTGTCCTGTCACAGACATATATGATTTTGCTTGTCTCAAGACCAGTGTCAGAAAGTATGTTTAAGTAGCTTTTTATGTTATCAGATTAGTTGTAGATTAGAATGTCTTTATGTGTGGATTGATGAAAAATGTAATTCACAGTTAAGCACTTCCAGCGGGCATATTTGCAAAATAGAAGCCCGCTAGATCTGGACGCTGATCGGTTGTTCACACTCAATTGTTTTTTAATTAAAGATATAAATTGAAGTAGAGATTCAGCTTTACAATAAAACAGCCCATTATTACATAACATGCATAAAATGAAAAATAACATGCAAAAATAACAGGTGCAATGGTAGCCTTAGTTTCACATTTAATCAAGAAACAAAAAAAAACAAAGCTAAAAATAAAAGTTTGCCACAGAAAATGGTGAGCGTTAGTCCAACTACAAGGAACCTACTACTCCGCAGTAACCCTCTCTATGCTATTTTGGGATTAGCATTCCTTAAACTGAACTACTGCTGTTGCTTGCGAAATCCCCGCCTCCCAGCGCCTTCACAAGCACCGTCTTGCAGTTGAAGGGTTCCATATTAGTTCCTGCAGAGCAGACTCTCCCCTCCTTGATGTAAACAAACACACGCTTCCGTTCAGCGCCCGCCTGTGTAGCAGTGCCCTTACAGTAGCCTTGAACTGTGACACAGGTACTTTTTTTTTTTAACTCCCTCCCCACCCCCCACCTCCAGCCAATCTGGACCTGATGTGCTCCACTCTGGCGAGCCTCACTGCCTAATTGGTTGCCCAGCAACACATCTCAGCTGCCCACAGTTGCGCAAGAACCAGCAATAGGGCTCTGTGTCACAGTACTGTTTTGGTGGAAGATCCCACATTCATCTAGGGGTGTTACACTCCACAGGTACGCACATGTCACCGGTACAGGTTCTAGTGGTCCAATTAAATCGATACACTGTAAGCTGTATTGGTACAAAATTAATATAAGTTAACTTAAAAATAAATAATACAGGAATGCAGGCTATAGAGTTTATTGAAAAATAGAGCAGAGCAGGAGCAAGTTGTATTTTACTTCCTGTTTTTGCAGGGGCAGATATTGCTTGCATAACTGAAGCATGTCTCTTGTAATAATTTAAAGTACCAGTTGGAACCTATTAACAGCAACTAGACGTATAACTTCGTTGAGGGTGTAGATCAGAGGTTCCCACAGTTTTTTTTGCTGCACCCCTCTTCAGAGATAACTTTTTTTGCTGCTTCCGAGATGCACGCCCCGTGTGCACCCCCCCCTTCTGAGAAACAGTACGGTATTTAGAAAAATATGATTTTTCCAGCATATAATAACATCTTCTTCTAAAGACAGAAAGCAACATAGCACAGTACTGTAGGTCCCTGGACAGATATTGATGACAACTGTAATAAATCTCCATATTTCTTCTACTGTAAACTATAACAATAACCTCCTATTGAATATTTGATTACATAAATTCAAGTCATAAATGACCTATTAAAAGTACAACAATCATCAGCTTACATAATCAAGTTACAGTACAATTTATATAATAGATATCCAATATAATCAAATACATTCTGAATACATTAATGATTGCATAACTGATTGTTTCCACCAAACCTTAAGTTTATTACAACATATTTTAAAATCCCTTAAGACCTTCATTTCTGAAGGAAGTGAGTTCCAGAATAAAGTACCTCATATAGAGAGAGCTGTTCAATGCCTTTCCACTTTACAATTCCCACATACAGCTTCCCTTGTGAGCCTGTTAGTATCTTCAGAGAACTTTTATATTAATTCATTTAAGGGTGAAAGAGACCTGTTTGTAGACTGACTGTGTTTGAAAAACTTTTGGAATGAAAGAATGTTCCCGGAGATCTATAGATTTAAGCAAACTAAGACATGTACCTGGGCATATTTTCTAAGACATATTTTCATGAATGAAGTATGTGTTCTTTTGTGTGTGAGTCTTTTTTTAAGGCACAGATGAGTAAGAATCACCGGTAAATCATGAATACATATTTGGAGTACAGATTACATGAAAAATAGAGGGTATATTATTTTAGCTAAAAGATAAGTATACATAAATATTATTCTGTTAAAAACAATTTAACCACCCAGCTGCTTATCCTGTGATTTCCACATGGAGCGCAAGAGAGTACAAATTTATCACTCCCATGAGAATAAGGTACAGGGGGTTATATGAGCATCTTTTGGACATGCTACAGCGAATGAGATGAGGGTATTTATTTCTTTGGTGATGTTACAAGGGGTTGTAATGAAACCTTGTCAGGATTGGTACTGGTCAAAATGACCGATTCATTCTGTTGATGAAGTACGCTTCACAGATTATAATGTCAATAACAGTGATGCACACCTGTACCCGAAACTGTGAAAAATAGAAAGTAAGTTTACCACATCAATGATATGGTGCATGATGTCATAAACTTACTTTCTAATTACCCTTTATATGACGTGATTTATACAACTGTCATTATAAGGCTGCAATTGAAAAAATCATGTTCTGTTATTTACACTTATATAATGCTGCTACTGGAAAAACAATATGTAATGTTGTGATTGATATTGCTATAATGCTACAATTGTAAATACATTGTTACTTTGTTGAAAACTGTCGAAATTGCTTATTTGAGGGCTAAAAATGGTGCAAAAAATTTAAATAAAAGCCAATTTTTGACATGGAAATTGCCAAAATAAATGGGTAGCTGGGTGGTTAAGTTAAACTTAAATGTATTATTGAAGTGTACTGGTAATTCTGTAATGATTATAAGTGAAGCCAGACGTGTTTTTATTTTATTTTTCTTGCATGAATTAGGGTAGTAAGCTTTAAATTACAAATTAGCGTCCACAAAGGAACCCGAGACATACAAAGTCTAGAATCAGGACTATTTCATTTCAATAAGAAGTCAGGAATACCTGCATTAAGACACGCAGGTCATTTTTCACTCCCAGCATAGGGAATGACTAGAGAATAGATTTGTAGAATTGGCAAGCAGTGAATTGCATATAGAGAATCTAATAGAATAGGAGCTGTAGTTGTTCTTTGCCATTAAGGAAAATGGGAAAAATGAAAGGAAAGTATGCTGAGAAACATGCAAAATAAAAGAAGACATTTATAAAGTATCTACCGCACTGTTGAGCTTGCAGAGAAGTTGCAAAGTTCACATAAAAAAAGTTAACTTTATGTCAAGAGAATGGATGCAAGATCAAACAACAAAATAATCAGATAGTGTTAAAAAAATCTTACAGAGGGAATACAAAATAAGCTCTCTTATGCAGGACTTAATGCTTCCAATTAAAATTTAGAGAAGAAAATTAATGAGAAAGAATGAATGCCTATGGTATTAAATGATGAACTGAAAGAGCAAATGTACAATGCAGGGAGCCATCAGGGCTGCTGATAAAGAAAAAGTGTATCACACACAGTAAAACATTAATTTTTTAATAATTTTCTTTGTAACTTCTTTTCAATTATTTTTTTTTATATGTGCTTTGGGAGTCTTGCTACAAGTGAGATAAGGAGTTAGAGATAGACTGGTTCCGTAACTATGGTAACACTGATAAGGAACTGAAATTTCTAGGTGCACTGGTGCAGCTAATTTAGTGTGGTGATTGTGAGCAATGATGGAGATGTTTTGACAACAGAGAAACAAATGTATCCTATCTTTGATTGATAAAAGGAAGCAGCACTCACAGTAGAGGTTTTGTGAATTTCACGAACCCTTTCAGGGGAAACAAGCCATTGTGCGAGCAGCCATCTGACTTCTCTTTCCATTACAGAAAAATAAATGCTGCTAACCACACACATAGAGATAATAATCTTTAGCGTTACTTTCAGACTACAGACCAGGCTTGAGGATTTCTTTTTTGAAAGTCATATTTTATACTATGTATGTTAACCTATTAAGTGTGGTTTGGGGGGTGGAGCTAGGCCCCCTGCACCCTATCATCTTCTTCCATCAATTAAATCTACTCTAGTTTATGCATAGCTAACTACACACAGTTGTTCTGTGTTTTTTCGTTGGTCTTGTGTTTTTTCGTTTCATGTATCACAACAGACCCACATTTAAATTGATTATTTGGAATGCAGAAGAAAACTCACCTGCAGCAATTTTATTTCTAGAATCAACAAATCTCTGATGATGGCGTCCCCTCTATCCAAATCCAGCAGATAAAATGGCTAAAGAAATCCATCCGGTATCCTGTTTTATCCTACCACCATAGCGACTCTTTGACTCTACACAACGCTGACCCTCAATATCAGCCGCAGCGGTACAGTACTCTGTCATGCAGCAACTGTATCCAGTATTCTGACTGCTAGAGAAATCTTCCTTGGCGTGCATTTTCTTTTCCCAAAGCAGGAGTAATCTGACTCCATTTAACCAGAATTGGATCATGGCTTTCATAGTTAATGCAAAATAATCTTTACATCTGGCACCAGCTACTATCAAATCCTATTTGTCAGGAATTGAACACCAATTTTGCTTGATGTCTATCCCTTCTCCTACTATACTATGAATCCCAGTTGTTCGTCTCCTCTGGCGAGATATTTCCAAGTGCTCTCAGGCTCCACCTGCTCGCCTGGCTATCTCTATAGTCATTCTAGGCAACTTGATTATTTTGTCAGCCAAGGCTGCTTTTTTCCTTTGGACAATTTAACTAAGGCAATCATATGCCTAACAGTATTTTGGGGTTTTGAGATGCTCCAGATATATAGTTCCTTCTATTTCCAGCTTTCCTAATCTAGGTAACTGATGCAGTGACCCCAAGCTCATTCCAGATTCCAACTTCATCCTATTCCTTCGAATTTCAAAAATGGATCAGCTGCGGCAAGGACAATGTATCCAGCTTTCAAAAATCAACTCTCCTCTGTGCCCCTACACTTTCATGCTGAAGTACATCGCAGAACGCAAGGCCATTTTATCCTCTGACCCTTCATTCTTCAATTCAAGCAGGTCCTTTGTAAAAAAAAAAAAAAAAAAAAAAAAACTCTCCTCTATGCCCATATGCTTCCATGCTGAAATACATTACAGAACATAAACCCAAATCTCCTTCCGACCCCCTATTCATTAATGCAAGTGGTTCTGTTTTCTACATTGATTTGTTCTCGGCTCTCCGCTTTGGTATCCAGAGCAGGTCTTTGCCCGCAATTCTATACTCTGCATTCATTCAGAATCAGGGCAGCAACTTCAGACCAAAGATTAACCAGCATCTAATAAAAAAATATGGGACACTGGACCTCACTTACATTCGTTCTTCACCAGCCAAAATAACATCTATTGCTACTATGTCCACAATGTGGACGACCTATTGGCCTGGGCCACAAAAGGTGTCCTCCTAAAAAGTGAAGGACCCTATTGAAGTCCAAGTGAAATCAGATATTATCCAAATAATTAATACTGCAGTTGATTTTCTTCCAGGATGGTTCTGAGAAATTAAGTCATTGCTGATTCTGATGGTGATTCAAACAACAGGACCTGGACAGATACAACCATGGAACGTGTAGCTGGCCTACTGTGGACATTTTTGTAGATAATGTGAAATTTGGTGACAATGTGAAACTGTAGTGTTGAAGGTCTAAATTGAATGTAGGGAAATTAATAGTAATGTTATTTATAACAATGGGTTAGCAATAGAAGTGTTTTATACAAAATGAATACATCTGTAGGTATTGTAGAGAATATCAAATATGTAAAATGTTGGTCCCATGTTTCATGAGCTAAAATAAAAGATCCCAGACATTTTCCATACGCACAAAAAGCTTATTTCTCACAAATGTTGTGCACAAATTTGTTTACATCCCTGTTAGTGGGCATTTCTCCTTTGCCAAGATAATCCATCAACCTGACAGGTGTGGCATATCAAGAAGCTGATTAAACAGCATGATCATTACAAAGGTGCAACTTGTGCTGGGGACAATAAAAGGCCACTCTAAAATGTGCAGTTTTGTCACACAACACAATGCCACAGATGTCTCAAGTTTTGAGGGAGCGTGCAATTGGCATGCTGACTGCAGGAATGTCCACCAGAGCTGTTGCCAGAGAATTGAATGTTCATTTCTCTACCACAAGTTGCCTCCAGTTTCGTTTTAGAGAATTTGGCAGTACGTCCAACCGACCTCACAACCGCAGACCACGTGTAACCACGCCAGCCCAGGACCTCCACATCCGGCTTCTTCACTTGCGGGATCGTCTGAGACCAGCCACCCGGACAGTTGATGAAACTGTGGGTTTGCACAACCAAAGAATTTCTGCACAAACTGGCAGAAACCGTCTCAGGGAAGCACATCTGTGTTCCAGTTCCCGCCAATATCAAGCAACGTCGCACATCCATTGAAAGAAGTGGGACAACATTCCACAGGCCACAATCAACAGCCTGATCAACTCTATGCGAAGGAGATGTGTCTCACTGCGTGAGGCAAATGGTGGTCACACCAGATACTGACTGGTTTTCTGATCCACGCCCCTACCTTTTTTTTTTTAAGGTATCTGTGACCAACAGATGCATATCTGTATTCCTAGTCATGTGAAATCCATAGATTAGGGCCTGATGACTTTATTTCAATTGACTGATTTCCTTATATGAACTGTAACTTTTGTTCAGTATATAATGGAGGTTTGTACAACTGTAGAAAGAAAAGAAACTCCCAGTGTGTTACAAATAATTGATTAGGCATGCATGTATAATTTTAGTACTTGCTCAACATATAGTGATACTTTCTGTAGTTGCAGTTTTTAAAAGACTCTGATCTGCATAATAGAACTGGTAATAGAATTAAAATGTGGATAATCACACATAATTTATTAAATGCACCCCCTTCACCACTAAGACTGCTCACATTTTCCAGGTTATTCACTGTTATGGTAAAATGTGGTGCTTTATCGCTATGACAACTAAACATTGGGTACAAAGGAGGTGTAGCAGGGTAGCGTCATTAATGAGACTCACAACCTTGGAGCTGCAGTTTAGCACTGTCACACACTTTTAACAACAAACACAAATAACAGGCACAAGAGCCAAAACAAAAAGTTCAAACAAAAACTGTCCAGACTGGGTAGAACCATCACTGAACTTTGTAAACTAAAAACACTCACCTACTCCCTCTACCAGACAAAGGATTTCTGGTTGCTTTTAATACAGATGGCCACTCCCCAGTTAGCACCATTTAGCACTAACTGGAGAATGGCCACACCTGTGATTGCTGGCAGAGATACAAATGAACTCCATCCCTGCCAAACCTATATTCCCAACACCCACACATATTTTATATTTAGATCTTTTGCCCTGCCACAAACATATATTTAATATTTAAATAATAAATCAAATATTTATGATATGTAAACATATATTACAGTAAATTGAGTAAAAGATTCTGATACAAAATATGAAACCTTAACATTTAAATTCCATTGATGGAAACTATAAAACATTTTCAAGGTCGCACAGATATAGTTAAGGTTTGAACAAAAGTATTGTTTATAGTCGATTTTGCAATCAGCTCAAAAGGTGGATAAAACTCCACCAATATATATGAAGATTTTTATTTGTGGTTGGATTGGCAGGGTAGCATTTGGTTGAATACTTTTTGAGATACAGAGTGTCTTTTTTCTTTTAGAAATGACTAAGATGATTTTTTATACACCTGTTTCTCAGAAAGTATAGCAAATTAAGGAACCACGTTCGTCATACACGTAGTCCCATGTGAATCTGGCCCAATCGTGGCATGTCTGGACTGGGCCAGTGTCAAACTGTATTACAGCCCGGAATCAGGCCAACGGAACCGGCCTGGAGTCTGTTCAACAGAACTTGCCAAGAGCTCATACACTGTAACCACTTTGGAATAAACTCACTCTACAAATCAAATATAATCTTTCTTATTTTTAAACCTCTAAAAACCACAACCCCACGTGTAACTTAAATATTTGAATTTCAAGAATATTGATCTTAGGCTGGCTTTTCTTAATAAAATCCCAGTACCTTAAAGGCTTTTTCATGTATTAGAGAAAATAAAATACAACACACAAATTTTGTGAATAAACAACACAATTTATTTACAATTACATGAAGTGGAAATAAAATCTGTGAACAATGAACATTTTAAAGATTAAATTAATTAAATTAAGAGAATAAAAAAAGGAAACTGTTGCCTTAGAAAGGGTTATGTTATGTTGTGGTTATTTGCAGTGGGCTGTTAGAGTCTACAATTAATATTTTCTCTCTTGCTCTCTGTCCTCCTGCTATGTCTCCAACCAGCTGGAACCATCATTTTACAACCGCCTCAATTTCCCCATCTGCCACTTTGGACGTCAGGCTGTTCTTCCTAACAGCACATTCAGTAATGCAAAAAATAGAATAAATAAAAAAATTATATAAAGTTAAAGATTCACCTCAGGGCAGTGTTGGAGAAGCTAATTTCAAAACGAAAATAGCTACTCCCCCCCAAAACAACTTGCTAAACTTCAAGTTACTTTGGAAAATATGTAGCTAGCTACAGTTACAGCTACTTAGAAAAAGTAGCTTGCTACTTTCAAAGCTACTTTTATGTTCTTATAAAAATATAAAACAAAAGAGGCTAGCAACTCCTAATCACAGTATGCGCTCAATAGTCTCTTGTACAGGGCTATTAACATGTAATAACGTTTAGTAAGGGAAGCTCTTGTTGATGCCACACAAAAACAACACTTAAAAATAGGAAACTGACAAATGATTTCGCTTTGAAAGAAAAATGTCCTTGCCAATGGTGAAGAGGCAGTTCACAGGCTGCACTGACAAGGTAACCTGCGCTCAACTTGAAAAACACCTTCTTGAGCACTGGCAAGAACTGCTTTAAAATGAATTTCTAACTGGATTTAAAAAAAAAAGGTCTACTTAATTGTTATTGTTTATACCTTTAGTTGTGTAAGACTAAATGCATTATCATGGAAGCTCTTGTTACCTTACTAAAATGCCCTTTGTCAACAAAATAACACATAATAACTGGCATTGCAGTAAAATGAAATGTCTGCAGTGCATGAAATCATAAAGAAATGAAAATCCACTTTCCAAAAACAACATCCTTTAATGCAGGGGTAGGCAACCTCAACGAAGCCAGGAGCCACTGTGGCAGGCCACAAAACAGCTTGTGGGCTGCCACTACAAAACTGAACAATTTTTAACCTAATTATCAGGCTGTCACCAAAACTTACAGAAACACATTTGGGCAAATCATGGAGTATAATTATACTGTATTTATTAAAGAAAAGGAAATCTTTTCACAAAGACATTACTGCTATACCGCTGCTATCATCTTTTCAGTCAACAATCTTAAACCACACAGAATTCACAATGTAAAACCACACAGAATTCAAACAGTGCTTAAGACTAATCCGTGCAACAGCAAAGATAAATAACTATTTAAATGGTTTTTATTTACAATAACTAGCTGCTTATTAATTCTCTCTTTCTCAAAAAAACTTCCAACGAAAAATAAGTGCACAAACACTATTGTGAAGGTACGTAGATTACCACCAAAATAAGCCATAACACACAAATGCAAGTTTAAGTGTTAGACACGTTGTGCAATCAACGTACCTCGGCGCGAAAAATTATTTCCTTGTACTGTGCATCAACCTGCCGGTGATTTAAAGCTGATGCATGGATGAAATTCACTACTTTGATCAGCAGTCTCGCAGTAGGTCAGAATGCCTTGTTTGCGCACAAACTCTCCTGATGGATATGCAATTGTAACAGGGAGAGATCTGTGCTGACTCTGCTGGCGTGTTCACGGTCTGCAGGAAGAGGGCGGCAGTCGTCCAACAACCGCCTGTGAGTCATGGCAGTGACACGGGGAGGTGGGAAAGTGGGTGTGTAGACTTTCCCCCTCTCTGAATGGCTGAGAGGCGTGTCTTGGGAGACTGTTAGCCCTATAAATTAACGCTCCATTGTTTCCTCAGGTCTGCCCCCACTTAGACGCACCGAGAGTGCGGAAGCTCTGATCCAGGACCGGGACTCAGGCGAAACAAAGAGAGTTTCATAGCGAGACAGAGAGAGCGGGGAACCCTTGGGTAGACCCCGGCGTATTGTGACAGAACAGGCTAGTTAGATTACAGAGTAGGATGGTGATCCGGGTCGTGCGGGTAGCGACGACCGGGATAACGCTGCCGAGTGCAGCACCTTTTATTTGTAGTTTTATTACTGTTTTATTTTCCATTGTTCTTTTCGCCTTCTGTTTTCATTATTATTTCTTTGAGCACCTGCGAGTGCACTTGCTGTTCACGTACCAGCTGTGGTATTTCCGTGGTGCTGTCTATCATCGTTGATAGGCAGCCCACGGTCAACAGTGCCCTCTGCCGGAAAAAGCAAGAACTGTTTGAAAATAAAACTGGGCACCTGTGTGGTGTTTTCAAGTACACCTGTCTGTCTCCTAGTCAGTGAATTACCCACACCCATTCCACAGCAATGAAAAGCAAGTCATTGGTGGTCTGAATGCAATTCCTTGGACAAGTGCTTTCACACCAAAGCCAAAAACCTGACTGTACAGCTCCTTCATTGCTGCAGCACCATCTGTTGTGTAAGAGGCAGGTTTTTGCAAATCAAGATCGAACCTTGCCACAACTTGAAGGTTGGCATCAAGAATGTCCTTACCTCTTGTACGGTCTTTCAATGGGTGCAGGGCAAGCAGATCCTCTTTAATTTCCTCATCTTTTGTCACATACCTTGCCCAAATGCACAGTTGTGCTGTCTGTTATGTCCGTCGATTCATCCAAGGCAACACTGAAAGACAGGCACTCGTGAAGTTTTTCTTTCAGCTGCCTCTTCAAGTTCTCTGCCATTTCCCTGATATGTGATGCAACTGTTTTTGCACTGATAGGGATGTTTTTTTCTATCTGACAGATATTGTCTTTTTCTTTAGTGTGGAGATTTTCCGAAATTAGCTCCACACATGCAACTATGCAGTCTTTAACAATGTCAACAGTGAAGGTTTTTTATTTTTTACCTCTTGCAAGAATTGCAAGAGCTGTAAGCTCGGGTTCTGACATGAATCGTCTCAAGCCTGTTTTTTGTTTCTGGTGGCATTGTTTCAGTCGCTCGATGTCCACTATCATAGACAATCGGAAATTTCTTTGAAAAGTCCCCATAAACATTTTCGAAATGTCTTCTCACATTATATGTCTTGCAAATTACAAACTCGTTACACAGTAAGCCCACAGGTTTGTCATTGCTTTCTACAAAACAAAAATCAATTTTCTCAATTGGGTTGAAATGAGCGGTTTTCTCTGGAAATGTTTAATAATAATATAATATTAATCTTTATTTCATAGTGGACCACCATCACAAAGCGCTTTACAAGATATGAGACTAGGGTGTGTGAACTGTGCATCAGCTGCAGAGTCACTTACAACAACATCTCACCTGAAAGACAGAGCACAAGGAGGTTAAGTGACTTGCTCAGGGTCACACAATGAGTCAATGGCTGAGCTGGACTAGCCTGAACTTTTTGGGTTGTCACTCTTCCATTTATGCATCCTTGCCACTGACACTAGTACTCATAGTGGCACTCAACTGCTATTGACTTGTGTCAGCGGTTGAAGTTGTCGATTTTTTTTTGAAGGACAAATTTGTCCATTTTGTTTAATTTGGCCAACTTCACTTCTGTCGTTCCACTGGTTCAGCACTTTGCACTACGGTTACTGCCTAAGCATTGATTAAGTGCTTCCACGTGACGTTGGCTGCGTGCTCTGTCTAGTCTAGCAACCATTGACAGACTGCAATTACTGTGAGAAATTACTCCAGCAACAACAACACAGAAGCTGGCTGCACAAGTGCCGCGGTTTTATGATGAGGTAGTGGATCTATTTAATGTTTTATTAAAATGTAATGCATTGATAAAGAAACTCAGCGGGGCCGCCACCAAACCTCAAATGGGCCATCATTTGCCCAGTGGCTGCGAGTTGCCTCCCCCCTGCTTTAATGTAAGGTCCTTAAAGGCAGTATTCCCATTCACACCAGTCCAGTTAATTTGTTGTGCCAGGATGCTGTTGATTGTCTTGATGGCCAAAACAACCCAAACAAATGAGCTACAAGTGGAAGTGAGTAGAGCTGCCCAGGAAGGTAACCAAAGCCACCATTGAGTGCAAGGCAGGTAGCACACAAAGCAGAAGGGGCAAGAAAGGTGGCCACCGCTCTGCAGACAGTGGAGATGGCATGACCACCATGCCCAGTCAGGGGTACCTGCCAATGACAAGAAGAAGGTAGCTGGAGAGGTGTTGCAGAGTATGCCAGGAAGCTGCGGCAGGAGAGGAATGCAGGTACGGTCAAGAGGGTTCTCTATCCCAGGGATGCTGGGCTCCCCTCCAGGTTCATGGAAACTGGGAGGGGTCACTGTAATATAAGCAGCAATTTGGTAAAAAGATAGTTTCAGTATATTCACCCGGGCCTTAAAAAGGCCTAGAAATCACTTAGTACGTCCTGTACTTAATCCAAGTCACCAAACACTGTCCTGGTAGAAACACCAATAAGGAAAAGTGTTAGTTCAAGGTGACCAACCCAAAAATGTCAGCCCTGTTGAGACTCACTCATTTGTGTTTGTGGGTTGCTTTGAGCTCCTTATAACATATTCAGATACAAAAAGCCCAGTATAAAGCTAATTTGATAGGAATCATATGCAAAGTTTGAAACAAGTGAGTACACTGTACATGACGTCGTAGGAACCTGTTAATTGCAAGGTGATATTTCCTAACTTTTACTTTATTTTCAATTTACACATTTTTTTCAGTAGCGATCAATAATAATGAGGAAGTGTCTTCGAATTGAATTAAATAACATATCTGAGCTCTTTATGTTGGCTTTTTTCTTTGCTCATCATAGCTTGTTAAACTGTGTATGCTTTTATCGCCCTGTACCATATGACAGAAATCTTATGCAAGTGATAATAATTAAATATCACTATTGTTAATGATCATTTTAATTAACATTCAAATATCTGTGGGATTATAGAACACAGAATAATGCAATATGGATCACAGACAAAAAAAAAGCTTCAGTCCCACGCAGTAAAGTACAAAAGCATTAGCAAATTCATAATATAACATCCACTGAGGTTAATTGGTTAGTGGTTTTGTTAGTTTACCAATATGTACAATAGCAGCAGAATTATATATTGTAAAACAAAAACAATGCTTTTTTTCCCCCAAACTTGTTTGTACGTTACTTCTATGGACCAGTAGTTGCATTGCATTCAAAAGAACAAAAAATGTAGTTTAACAAAAAAAGGGAATAACTTTTCTGTCCTTTACTTCTTTTTGGGTTTTCTTTTGTAGCGAGAGAAACAAACGCTATGGACATACACTGTTCCTGTCGGCTGCAGAAATCCATATTTGAATTTCCTTCAGCCTCCCACATTGTACACTTTTCCCTTTACCTGCCATTAACATTAGGGACGAAAGCTTCCAAGTACATCACCATTAGAGGGGTTACATCCCTATTCATAGCAAAGAGGTTGTAAAATCTGATAAGTAACTCTGTATTAGCTAATATGGCTTAATTATGCACTTTTCAACCATTGGAACTAAATTAAAGAGCTCATTAAACATTCTTATATTTTGAACAGGCATCGTAAACTGGAAAATATTTACAGTACAATACAAAAAGGGACACTGCATAGAATTAAACATTTTGAAGTGTGTATGTTACGGTTCATTTGTAAAATCAGTAAATCTATAGATTAGCACTAGAACCGGCATGGCAGTTGTTTTGACTGTTTGAGGTTTTCCAATTTAATTCACTCTGCTTGTCTGATAGTTATGTGCTTGTCTGTTTATGACTTTTCCTAAATACATGTATTAAATACCCTGACAGAGTTTGAAAGGCAGGATCACGAAAAAAAAGGGAGTTATAATCCCGCCCCACCAGGGCTCATCAGGTGATGGTGTCAGTACATGTGAAGTACCAAGCCCCACTACTTCCCTGTGCTTTCAAGGCATTTCATTTGGTATTTCAATTTTATTCGAGTTACTGATATTTAATTTTATTAATAATATTGCTCCCATGCTATTTAAAAAAAAATTAAGATTTCAACTTGATTTTTATTGTTATGCAAATCTCATGGATTCAACTGTGTACATTTTCTTTCTTTTTTTTTTTTTTTTTTTAAAAAAGGATCCAACAAGTATTTAGTGTTAGTAGAATTATGAAAAGAAACACTAGTACAATTTTGTGGCAAAATTTCCAGGTCTGAGTTTCCACTTTCAAGATGCTCGCAAGATTCAAAATACTCGCGAGTAAGTATTTCCACCAACCTCCACCTTCTTTCCAATAGAAATGTTAAACAGTGTGTGTCCATGGGTACTCATTAATGTCTTGTTAGTACTGTAAACCATGTGTGTTGATTTTCAGTCAACATACTTTGACTCAACATGGACTTTTCCTTTTCAACTTACATAAACAATGTAGACTACCAGTAAGCACATAATAGTTGTTATAGGAGCCTTTCATAGTGATTTCCAAAGGCAGTAGACAGTAATATTGTCTATATCCATGTACTTTAATGAATGATGCAGGTCACACAAATTCTTTTGAATGGTAGGAATAGTTTTTTTATTTTCCTTCATAGAAGCTGTCAGAAAGTCTTCAAAGGGGAAATTTAAACAAAACTACATAATACTTTAAATAAATAATGTGCTGCATAATGCACCAAACAAACCTGGGGGAATCAACTATGAAAATGTTAGTATTATTGCATTTCAGTCAGTCCTTATAGTTACTCAATCATTTTCCTAGTATTTAATTTTAAGGAACAAAACATGAAAAACAAAAGCATATCCACGATGGAGTCAACACAGCCCATGTCTGCAGCCAAAGGCCTTTAGCTAGGCAAAACATTTCCATCACATTATAAAAAAGTTCAAATAACTGGTTAAAAAACATAAAGTTTCAGTATTATGCTAAGCAAATGCCACGAAACTTATAAAATGCAGGAGAAACAACAATATAGATGACACTTTTGGCAATAAAATTGCATTTCTTTATATGCAAATGTATAGAAACATTGTGAAATTGCATTTCAGCATGTGAAAAATATAATTATTTTTGTTCTGTATACAAGTAAAACCGCTTAAAGAAATTTTGTGATTTAAAAATGTTTTATTTTTTTTTTTTAATATTCAGAGGCATTGCACGAGGAAGAAGAGAGGAGAAGAACTCCAACACCAGCAGTCAAGAATGAGGGGATATTCTGACGAGTCAGATATTTAATCTTGGGCAACCATAGTTTGGACTAAAATGAATGTGTGAAATACAGTTACAATTATTGAAATAACATTAATCAAGATGTTATTAAAATGTTTTCAGTACTAAATTTGCATATAATTAAAACATTTTGAGAAAGGTTGTAATAACACATTCTTATTATCTTGTGATTTTTTTTTTTTTTTTTACAAATGTTCTTAAAATGTTTCTGAGAACCTACATTTAAATATTATGAAAAACATTTCCATGATGTAATGTTTTTATTATATAATGATATGTTTGCTGGGTATGTGATTTGTATGGTAATGCATGATAATGCATTTAAATGAGGCACCCCTCTCTAAATAATAAGATAAGCTTCATTCACACTGTATTTACTAAAGAGTGATAATCGTAGTGTGCAACTTAAAGTGAGAGATAATTAGTTTGTTTGGAAACCAGGTTTTAACCAGTGATAGCCGCACTATTTAAACATGAAATCTATCAGGCATCATGGAGGCATTACTTGCATTACATTTTTCATATAGAGCAGTGCAAATTACCTGTAAATAACAGGTTATATTAAGCGTGAATAAACATGCGTGATTTTGTTTTATAGTTCATTACAGTGGTACAAATAATAGAATAGTTAAATAAATTCTTAGTGCATTGTTAGGCACGAGACAGCAACAAATGGCTTGGAACACTGATCACACGGACCAATCAGCATGCAGCATTCTAACAATCTATTTTCAAATTTAAATCAAGGTATACCAGAATTTCTAACTCCTCTGCATGAAATTTTAGTTTGCATTGCCTCTGCCTGTCCCCTGTGGAAGGCTGCATCTGTTGAACGCTTATTTACAGTCAATGTAAGCCACCCCCTATTTCACAATAAGCCACTGAACAAAAGATATGCCTGGACTGGTGGGGCTTTTGGTATCAAAGTGGTCATGTGTAAATGTTGGACATTACTATGCACATTAAATTGTTGCTCACAATACATGTAGTGTGCATGCTATGGTATGTAAATTAGCCAAATAGTGTGCAGGTAAATTAATGCATTCTCTGTTAGTAAATGGGAAAATGAATTTAGATTTACGGTGCATGTTAGGCTCACTACTTAATATGAATGTTAAGCTACATATAGTGCCCTTTCATAAATGAGGCCCAAAAGGTTTAAGATCGTTTCAGGATAGTCCCTTATAGTCCACGGACACAAACAAGCACTAGGAATTCAATTTACTAATGCTTTTTTTCATACAAACTGTCTCTAACTGTAAGAACTAATGACTCGAATTGACTCGCACCAGGTAGGTGACTCAATTCGAGTCTTTCTCCCCTGTGACTCGACTCAACGAGTCCCAATTTTTATGACTCAATTATAACACTGAATGTGTGCATTTCAGCACCCAAACAATAAGTAAGACCTGGACCTGATTTTGTATATATTAAGATTATATATATAAGGTTACAAAATAACATTAATTGACAGTACATGTTTTATTGATGTGTGATTACGCAGCTTTATTGAGAGAAGGACTACACTCTCAAACCAACATAAGGATATGATGTTGTTCCCAATGGATAATCAGAAAGAGGACATCCACAGGTAACTAAATGTGACGTGTATGTAGATAATGTTTACATAAGACCTTGTTTCCGCTCCTGAAAGAGAAGGGAAAGGATGAGGTTGCAGCAGTATTTTAATTACAGTCACTAGGAAAGCCAACATTCCTAAGTAGGCAACAGAAACTATGGCCTTAGTTCTATCTTTATTAAGCGCAAAACACAGATGCATAATTAAACACAGCTGCCCGGTTTTGGTCCAGCCACGAGAGACCTAGCCTGTGTGAACAAAGACGTTTAGTGAACCAATACTAATTGTTTTGCTGCTTTTCTGTGAATTTTGAGTTTGTGTTGGAGGTAAAAGAGTATTCCACCTTTACTTTCGACATGGATACTATAAGACTTTAAGTATACATAGTGCCAGTGGAAGGCAAGGTTTTCTTTTGTTTTGTCTTAAACAACCATTGGCCCTTTCCAATAAAAGTGTGAAAAAGCACTTAAAAGAATAATCTGTTTACCTTTATTTATTCTGTCAATATAACAAGACCAGGTATCTTTTGGTACAGTTGTGATTGCTTTATTTGATGTTGCATATTCAATAATGGCATATTATTTTAAGTCAAGGCATGTATTCCTTCATAAGCACTCAGTGTCACTTCTTAACGCTGGTGCATCAACGAAGAAACATGTCAGGGCAGCCTCCCTCCCTTTGATACGGTCTGTTGAAAGGTGAAGCATGGGATATTATGGGTTCACTGAAATTAAAGGATTGCCACTATTCTAGAGGCTAGGCAACAACCGTGCTTCTTTTCCTCAATTGCTTACACTGTGACTTCCTTCTATCTTGAAGTTCAATCTTCTATCTTCCACCTGCTTCATCTTCCTTCTCCCCACTGAAGCTGCATCTCCACTTCAGGAAGTCTCACTGTATCTATTTCAGGCCGAAAGATGAGGTCATGCTATAACTGCTTTAAAAAAACATTTGAATGTTTAGTCATACTGTCACCTTGTTTATTGAATGACAAATAGCGTGACAATTCTTAGAGCATTGATACCAAACCAAGATAATGCATCTGTTTATAACTGGCTTCCTTCCATACTGTGTCAACAAATGCTTTTCATTTTGGTTAAATTTAGTTAACATTTACACACCTTATAAATAACATTTTGGAGTAATAATTTAATTACTTTTAAAAAAGGCATTTTATAACAAACAGCCATGATTTAAGTCACAGTTGAAAATCCTATGGGATGATACTGATCTCCTATTTAGTACTCTTTTCCCTCTCTCCCATAATGATGACTGGCTCTGCCAGTAAAGTGTCTCAGAGTTACCCCTAATGTTAAGATTGTGTGATGCACTGCCATTACAGATTCTGCCCCCTGTCGGTGAGACGAGACTAGATGAGGCTAAATGCTCTACAACCACAAATGCAGATGAGCCCGGCTCAGTTTGCACAGTGGGTAAGACGGTGTCTTGTGGTGTGCAGGGTCTCTAGTTCATGCCCAGCCTCTGCCCTGTTACATTGGTGTCGTGACTAAGATCTCATAGATTGGCTGCAGCTGCAAGGTTAAAGTGGGGAAGAATGTAACGGGCAGTGTTGAGTGATACACTGCCATTATGGATTCTGTCCCCTGTCAGTGAGATGAGTTGAGCTTAAAAGCTGTAAAACTATAAACGCAGATGAGCCTGGCTCTTTTACATAGTGGTTAAGACACTCTGTGCCTGGCTGGGGTGGTAATGTATGTTTTCTTCATGTGCCGAAGCGAGGAGAATAGAGACACGACGCTTCCTCCCCAGAGTAACCATGGTGTTTTCTTCACAAAATGTAACAGGCATCTTCACAATTAATGAAAATACAAAAAGGAACAAAACAACTGAAAAATACAAAATTGGTTTGATTGCCAAACAGCAATGGAGTGACACAAATGATTTATCAGTGTGTGATCTGATGGATTTTGTTACATTCACATTTTGATGTACCTGTGTGACAGGGTCTTCCTCGGGTCACACGCGTGTGGGTAGCCGCTGTTCAAGCATACAGAGAGACAGAGGTTGGTGTTGAAACGCCGGCACAGGCGCGCAGGATTTATTAACAAAAACAGAAAACGAAAGTAAAATAAAGGCGGTCATGTGACGTTACCAGCGATGGTAACGCACAGAGGACAAATACAGTAAGCCGTACAAAAAAGTGCAAAATAAAACACAATACCCCAAACTATAACTCAAAAGGTGCCGTGAAAACGGCAGGCCTTGCAGCAGCCCCGATCACAGCGATCGCCATGCTTTTATACTGACGCTCCGTTGAGACACGCCCACCTGCCTGCTGGAACAGCTGATTGCTTTCAGCTGCTGCTCCACGAAGACCGGTAATCGTCCCCAGCGGAGCGCCACAGCAGCTAAACAATTAAATCAATATTAACAATTAACACAAAAACATACAATAAACTACATATTCCATTGTGCAAGGCTTAAGCTTTGCCACAACCTGATACTCAGATTGCTACCTCTTTGTTCCTTTATGTGAAAGTTCTGGGGAAGAAAAGGACCTAGACAATGCATATTGTATTTATTGTATAGATTTCCCTTCCAAACTTTCAGTTGACAGAGAGCTACATGAGAGTTACATTGAAAGGTTAGGTTGAGGGGTTCTAAGACCGTGCTGAGGATCAAGAATCCAGTTGCTTATTCACCAGCCAGAAACACGCTTTGCAAGTCAATGGATTCAACTGATGTTTCTGTCAATAGGGCTAATTTCCCTACACTTTCCTATAGATGTCAGTCAGTCAGTCCCGCAGCACAGTGCTCCCCACTTGTTCCCAGAGACGCAACCCACAGCAGCCTAATAGCAACTCAATGTATTACTAAGCAAGTAAAAGTTATACTTTAGCATGGGTCCCTTCCAATTTGATTTCTTACAACAAGGTAAGAATTCCTCTGCAAATTGCCCCATTCCATTATAGAGGACACCTCTGGCTTTACAATTTGGGCCAGATTGTCAGAACTTTCTTCAAAAAAATTAAAAAATGCAACAAACATACCAAAACAGAAATAAATGACTCACCTAGACTAGGAAACATTAATTGGTTATTATTTATTGTAGATTGTAATTGGCACTTTATCCTTTCAGAAAAATTCTGCTTATGACAATTTGGAGTGGAGTTTAAGCAGTGTTTTTCAAACTTTTTAGGCCCTGTACCCCTTTCCAAATAATCTAGTCCACCATGTACCCCCATCTGAGACAGGGTTATAATATACCTATGAAAACAGGAAAAAAAATTATTTTCTAATTACTAGATTAATTACTTGCAAAACCTCTTAACTCAAGAAGCCAACGGCGTGTTAGAATTAGGCTAATTAGACCGCAAGCCAATATTTCGGTTTCAATTTATGTGTTGCCAGGCAGATTTCAGCCCTGATAAGTAAACAATGCAGCCATACACAGAGGTTGTGTCATTATGTATTTAAAAATGAACCAATAGGACTTTAAATTACAAAAATCTTCACACGTGTAACAGAGATAGCTTTGTGGTGACATCAGACTCTCACACAGTACTATGGCGATGAAGCGCTGTTGTGTGAGTTTGTTGTAAACAAATGATTTAAACAAAAAACTTTTGAGAACCAAAAAACAAACAAAAAACACAGTCTTGCCTTTTTTCCTGCTAAGCAGGTGACTCTGTGGGTAAGTCGGAGGGTAAAAGTTCCAGTCTTTGGTTCTGGGGCTGTTTTAAAAAAAAAGCTACCATTGATTTTTGGTGTCCTCTCTTCATTTCTTTTTTTCTTTAGTATAGTTGCACTTGTGATAATAATAAAAAAATAATGATTTGAAATACACCAACCGAATGAAGTGCAGCCCCATGGATAACAAAGCAGAGCCAGGGGAAATCCCCCCCTCCCCCCCACCCCATCAAATTGCACCCTGACTAAAACACAATATTGTTGTTAGTCTGATAGTCTAGCAATTTCTGTAGACTAAAGACTTGTGGTTTCGTACTAACTGGAACAAATATGAAAAATCCCCAAATGCATCGACAGTTTTTATAAAAACCTGTTGGGGTCCAAGCCTTAAGGAAAATCAAAATAAACGATAAGATTTCAGGCTGGGGATCAGCTAGTCCCCACTTTGTTCCGGATCTTTTTTTGTTGCACTTGGTACTAAGTTAGTACACAGCTAAGGATGATCCTGAGATAGTACCATACTAGCTAGTCCGCAACTTAGTGCGCAGCTCTGTACTAAATCTGCAAGTTTGTTGCACTTGACCCTTGGAGTTTCTAAAGACTCTATTGTGTTGTTATTATTATTATTATTATTTATTATTATTATAATTATTATTATTAGTTTGACGGTCTGTGAAAATATAGCCTTTTGCTCAAAACCAATAATTACAAAACATTTGTCTATGTACTGTAAAACTTCAATAGATCAATCTGTGGGGGAGATGTTTCTGAGTGAAAAATAAAATGGGGACAAACATAACTAATTCAACATTTATTTTATAGGAATTGATTGGCTCACCTTTGAAAGTTTGTATAATATGTCACTCCATAAAGTTTTTTATTCACATTCCACTAAATTCCCACTTATTTCAGAAGGAATTACATACCTCCTCTCCAAAGCTACAAACACAACCCCTTATACAACCATGCAATATATGTCCTCAGGAGTGTACTGCAACATTTGTTTCTGATAAGACAACCTTGATGGAATAAAAAAAAAAATTGTATGGGATATAAATACAATTCCATTTTGCACCAAATTACATTTCTATGCAGCTTGTTGTTGCAATTCAAATATGGACAAAATCACTTTCCTTCTCTCTCCCCTACTGCCTAGACATGATAAACCATTGTCCTTGTTCAGTGCACTGCAGAATTAAAAGTATATCAAACCCTCGGCTCCACTTCCTTCGTGATGCATTTTGATTGGACATAGTGCATCGTGACTTGTCATAAAGGTAGTGTCAGTGATAAGGGGAATAAATAAAAAATTGTAGGAGGATAACAGCGAATTAAATGTTTAGTTTAGGCTACACATTGAAAAAAATACAATATTCTGGGCTTAATTAGAAGTCCCTGGGTTGCATCACTTATATTCTTGGTGCACTGGTTGTCAACAGAACAGAGCTGAGCTTTAAAACACACTGTTGGAAAGGGGATACAGAATCTACAAGAAGTAATTTCAGAAATCAGATCTGGTATAATTCAATCCATGGCTGCAGCTTACTAAAAAATAAATAAATAAATAAATAAAATACATGGCCTATACAAACATTCAGTACTTGTCTTGTGGTCTGGATCAACACGCCTTGTTCATTTGGTAGAGTTAACAGTGCCAAGGCAGGATGCTGAGGATGAGGCGTATGAAGAGGAACAGTGAGGATGGAGAGACTGTGTTTACCCATTGGAGGTGGGTTGTTGAGGATTTGTGGCACACTCTACAACCCGGTTTCTCAGAGATGTCAGGTTCAGTGGTCAAGAGTTGATCGCACAATGAAGAGCTTATCTGAAGCAGCAGAAAGGAGCAGCAACTGGCTGTAATTGAGATGGAAAGATTATGGTTGGGAATTTCAAGCACAATAGAAAGAAAGCAACACTGATGTACAGGTAAGTAAGCTGGGCTGAGTTGTATGGGGGACGGAGGGGGGTAATGCTGAGATGCCAGAATCACTGTCGAGCCCTCTTGAGATGTCGTGGGCTAGTCAACGAAACACTAAGGATGAAAGGTGCATCCTACTTAGCTCAATCCATATGGTTGTCGTGCTGATGCGCTGGGAGACTGCACTGGGTTGATCCCCGAAGCCAGCATCACAGCCATTGTGTGTGCTGATGTGCTAGGGAGACAAAATATGCTGATCCCTGGAGCACAGCATTACACTTCAGTCATCAACACCAGGCAAAAGGATATCTACATCATCAGATGGAAAGAAACGCAAATGGATGGAGATGCAGATGGATCACATTAGTTTACTGTAAAACTACGTCTTAGTTGGTGCTTATCTTGGCGAGAGCTGAGTTCAGATCAGCATGAAGTTTTAACATCTACTCTCATGAAATGGAAATCATATTAGCTTTGGTGGGATACCCGCTGACAAATATATCAAATGTTACAAATGAAAGATGTTAGAACGACTGTTAAATAGTGACAAAAGAAACAAAATGAACCGGGTAATATACTGGTAGAGATCCAGCAAAGAGAAAACACAGGAGCACCAGTGTGGGAGCTCTTTGATTAACCTCATCCTGTATGTTACTTATTCACTTGAAGTACATTGTAAATGTTCTGAACTGGTCATTGAACAGACTGGACTCCGATGCCATGGTTTTATGATGTCAGCTCCAATTAAAAAGCCATACCAGGTTCATACTGATGTCATGTGTCTGGTATCTTGAGTTGACAGAGGATAACAGCTGGAACAGCAGATTTGGATAGGGTTTTCATTACCTATACATATCTACTGGTCAGAAGTAGTTCAAGATTTTACAAGCAATACACTCATCTACATGTAAAGTGGAATAGGCCATGGATTCATTGTGGAACAAAAAATAAACTGAAAAATAGACACATTCTAACAATCAAGCATGTGCCCGAAGCCAAAGATTGAGGTCAAAACATAGAGATTATTGACTTGAAATGTTTGGGTACCAAGGACGGAATGTGAGAGCCCTGGTAATAATCTCAGACCTCAGAAGCTGAAATGATCTTGACGATCGTAACCTGCCCAAAGCTAAAATAATAATTCTGGCCCCCTTGCATGTTCATAGTTCAAAGGTATTTGGTGAATTGCACGATTTGCATTTGGCAACTGGCTAGCTAGCTCCTCGAACCTTTTCAAAGTGTATGGATGCCATTCTGGCCCCCTTGCGGGTGCAAGGCTTCCGACTGCTAAGCTATCTGGATGACTGGTTTGTCTGTGCACAGTCAAGGGAGCAATTGGTATAGCGCACAGTGTTAGTCACAGACCACCTCCAACAACTGGGTCTGAAGATGAATTCAAACAAGAGTCGTCTCGTGCCAAGCCAACAGACCGAGTTTCTGGGTCTGCATCTAGACTCATTGTCCATGGAAGCGACCTTATCATCGCAGAGTTGCCTCAATAGAGTAGTGTCTCTCCCTATTCAGTTTGAGAAAAACAGTGAGCAGCTAGGGTTAACGGCTGCCGCCTCTCAAGTCCTTCCATTGGGCTTACTATACCAGAGACCTCTTCAGGCCTGTTTTAATGCCTTCCAGCTGCATCCGCAACGAGACAGACATTGCAAGTTTCATCCAATATCCGCTAGGGTGTGTGCTTGGGTCCTATCTTCCAGAGGGAAGTGATCACCATAGACGCCTCCAACAAGGGTTGGGGAGCGGTCTGGAATGGGAAAAAGACTCGCGGAGTGTGGACGGGACCTTGGAGTCAGCCCACATCAATGCTCTGGAATTCAGAGCAGTGGACCTCGCCCTATGCCATTTCTTGCCTGTGCTTCAAGGCAAGCATGTGTTAGTGCAGTCAGACAACACCATGGTAGTGGCATATATCAACCGCCAGGGTGGACTGTGGTCCCATGGCCTTCACCAAATGGTAGCACGGTTGTTGCTGTGGGCACAACCTTGATTAACCTCCCTTCCAAGAGTTTAATGAATCCAAAAGTTTTATGACAATATAATTTAAAAACCTGTACAAAAAACCTCCATGAAATACTACAAGAAGCCTGTCGTTATTGAGACCTCTTTTCTTTCAACTTTGAAGTGTTTTGATTGGAGGTCTATGCTATACAGCTGTATAGTGCATGTTTTCTGTTGCTCTTCAAATGCAAATATTTTTTAATTGACATGATTAGTTTGCACGCTATGGTGTCCCAGGTGTCTTGCTTCTTTAGTGTATCCTTATAATCTGTACGGGACATAGTTGAGGGTATTTTTGCACCCTGAAAACCAGTCTTTTATTTGCCATCTCTCACTGTACATAGTACAGATAACGTCACACAACAACACTTCAGTTTATTGGTCTAAGTGGAAAAGTTTTCCACCATGCCGCTTTTCCGTTCCTCACTCAGTTTAATTGCACCCATTCAAAACAAAAGATTATATATTTTTTTGCCGCACGGTTTACCACTTTCCGCGTTCCACTACCGCGCCCAGTGTAATCAGACCTTAATAGGTTCTGCAATAACTACAGCAGCTATTTTTAATAAAAACAGATCCAGGCCATCAGGACCTACCGACTTCTTACAGTCAATAGCTTGCAAAGATTTTAAAATATCAGCTACTGGAAAAGGACAACATTGAAAGCTGTATGAACATGGGGAGGATAGACTGTTACTATTGGAGTCGCATAGAACTTCGAAAAGAGGCATCACTGCTTTGATCTTCAAAAATATGAAATGCTCATTAATGGCATTCCACATATTAATCTTATCAGAAATAATTTTCAAAGGGAAGAAAAATACAACTGGGTAAAACAAAAAGCTAAGATAAAGCAAGACTTCATTAAGTTTTATGTGCTTTTGTACATTGATGATTTCTCTTTTGACAACATTTTTTTAGTTTCTCAGATCCTGAGAATGTAATGGAAGCGAGTCAAAATGAAGGAAATCATAACATAAACATAGATCATCTTTATGAGGAATTCTGCACTAGTCGATATTTGATCGAAAAACATCAAGAAATTACATTCCCATATCTGTCAGTGAAATGTGTAGAAGAAAGCGTGCAAAACTTGTTTGTATTTGTTGTTTGTACTTCGGGTACCAGGATCAAACCTGTAGTGAGGATTTATCCTTAATGGGGAATACATGGTTGGACAAACAGAACAGATGCAGAGTAGATCTAATTAAAAGCAGATTTAATTAAAAGCAGATTTAATTAAACGCGAACTCAAAAGATTTCTTCAGCGCTGTACAACAAGATTTGGAGTTGCTGAGTGCTGCAAAAAACAGCAAGAAATACCCCTGGTGGTATAAGTGAGTGCTGCTTATTAATTCTAAAAATACTATGAACTACTACTACTACGACTACTATTACTACTACTACTACTACTACTAATAATAATAATAATAATAATAATAATAATAATACAGTGATCTCCGACTAAGAGAACACCCCTGGGGAAGCAAGCGAAGTGTTCTTAAAGCTGAAATATTCTCTAAGATGGAGTTGACCACTAGCCACTTTCTGGTCCTATGTTGGAACTGGTCCGACATTGGACCACAAAGGGTTAAATTCTGGTGTGTGTGTTTAAGATACGGAGCTGTGCTTTCCTGACTATTACTAAATATACATACTAATTACCCTGACAAAGAAAGAATCGCTTAGCTGCAAAAATTAGCGAGATAAAATACTGTCATACCTATTCAGACCAAAAGCGGTCAAATTGACCGATACATATAAAACATATTATAACAATTAAATGTTGCGGTATTATTTGTATTCATTAGTCAGGACTTTAGCCATGTATTGAAGTTTGATTATATCAGTCTGCATTCCTCAAGTGAGCTGTCTGTTGACATTTCAATTGTTTCAGTGAGGCTCCTGATAGCTCGTTAAATCAGCCTTGACAGCTCATGGCACCAGGCTGTTTGTCTGCACTGGTTACTATAAGTCACTCGTTTTTTCTATGGAATTAATTATGTGGCAGACTAAGGGTAAAAGGAGAGGCCAAAAGACTACGGGCCCGATCTTCAATCTTCGCTAAATCCCCTCGCTAAATTTGTGTCTGGCAAAAAAATTGTGCTTTGGCACAAAATGAGAGATATTCCAAAACGGCACAAAGCAGTTGCGAGACACTGGAATATAACAGTTTTTTGAGCAATTCGCAAATCTGTTTGTGTCTCGCAAAACCGTTTGTGCATTCACTACCAATATAGCAACTGCACACAACAGCCAAGCGAGAATGCAGAATGATGGACAGTCATCATTAGTAATGGCATTACGCCAACAAGCTGCTATCATTGGTGTCACCACAATATGTACCGATATGACAGCAGACAAGACCACACAATATGTCGTGCACACATACATACGGACCATTCAAATATACAGTTGGCTCCACAGCTAAGTGCCGACTTTTCAAATTAATGAACTGATAACGCCAATGTTTTATTGAATATATACAGTATTGTATCACGAGGAAATACTATATCGGTTTCTTTAAAGGCCAGCTGATCTGACATAGCTGTATGTATTTGAAGTATTTTTATTTTTTTTTTTCTATATATATATTTTTTTTTTATATAAGTCGTGCCGTGACAAAGTCTACTGTGGTAGAGCACTCTCTGATTTGTAAATGTACCAAGTTTATTCAGCTGCAAAGTAAACATCAATCAAGCATTTTTATATACACAATACATAGAATTGCGTTGTTATTCATTCTACTCACCCATTTGTACATCATGACTAAGTCCAGTTTGTAAGTTTTTGAATGTCACCAGAATAGATTTTTTTTCATTATGACATTCTAAATACACCCTTAAAATGTTAATTGTAGCCTACTGTGATTTCTCAATAAATGAACTGTCTCTGTACAATTAGCAACATTGACATTCAGCAGACTGGACAGCTGCATAAACGGCCAGAAATTACAGTTAACAGAACTGTTTGTCCTGCCTCAGCTAACTTATGATTGGACTGCTGCAGAGAAAATACAGGTCTTTGATTGGTTGATTTAGGAAAACATAAGCATGCCTTTCACAGCAAGAGTGCTCTGACGGTGATTGGCTGAAACTAGACCAACAGAACTGCCTTTCCAGCTCCTTTTTATGCCATGCAGCTGGGCTTAATTGATCATCAATTAGTCAGCCCCAGCCACATTCCGCACATGGATTTGGCAGAGTTGAAATTAACCCTATCCCTGCCAAACTTAAATTCAAAAGTTTCAACTTTATTTACAACTGCAAAAACCTGCCTTATCTAGTACACACATGTTCTATATTTTATTTAAACTATACATATAAACAATACATTATTTACATGTGCAGGGCTTTTGCCCTGCCACAATGATGTTCCTGAATAAAACTACAACTTATATTCAATTGTTTGCCTTTCATTAGAATATGTATGTTGTTTTAATTGACTGGTCATGATTGTTCTAGGTATGCCTATAAATGCGAACATTCTAGTGTTTAACTGTTTGACAAATCTACACCCAACATGCAGAAGTTAAATGGCTACTCTCATATTTGTAATGCCCTAGAGAAAAAACGTTTTTTTTCCAATTAAATATTTAACCCTTAGCGATCCATTTATTCAGTGCTTGTCAAGCATGTCAGGTCCAATTTATTTTCACACGCGCTGTTTATTTACACGCGTTGTAAATTTTTTTTTTTTTTTTCAGAGTATAACAGGTTCAAAAGGCATTGAATCACACACAAAAAAAACACTCAGTACTGTATCTACAACCAAGCCCCTTGTTCGCTGTATTTTTCACATACCTCTTTATAGACGTGCATACTGATAAATCCTCTCCTGATCACTCGTTTTATCACCAAACTCCTCAATAATGCGATCCACGTCATTATTTTATTACTATAACATCTCAAAATGCTCTGCAAATGTCTGTGATATTCTTTGAGCCCTGGATGCAGAAGCAGCTACCTCCTTTGTTATGTCCGTGTTATCTCTGTAATGCATGGGGCTATGAGAAACGCCTTTTTTCAGTTTCATTCGGCTCCTGTCGGTCTCACCCATCCATTGAAAGGTTTTCTCAGCCTTTTTTGGAGAAAAAATAACTAGAGACCTGTGCTTTACGTCTTTTTGATGAAGGGAAAATTGTAATGTCAGACCTGGACCGCAAAGGGTTAAACGTTACATCCGTACCAACACTACAATGGCAGAAAATATATTAATCTAACGTAACAGGTGGGGATAGCAGGGTAATAAGGTGATGGCCATAATTAACAGTCATCTTGTATATAAAATGCACCTGTAAAATAGGGGAAATAGGGCATTCCTTTGCCTGCTGTGCTGCTGTGTGACTGTGTCCTGGGTTATAGAGTTTGTCAAGTTTTCCCCACTTGTTACCTTGTTAGTGTATTTTGTGTACAGGATGTGAGCATTATTTATTTCACTGGGTGATATGCCTGGCAGGTCTGGTCTGGGGCTTGGTGATCAGAGGAGAGTTCACCTGGTAAACATTGTCCCCAGGTGGTGTCACTGCTTGGCCTGCCTGTGCTCACTCTCGCTTTTTGTTTTCTTTGAAAACCTATTTTTATCACTGTTAAAATAAGTTATCCTGCTCAGAATAACATAACTATAACTTTGTCTCTGACTTTCACTTGTTTGGAATGGGCTAGTATCAGGGAACCACGTGTCATTTTATATTCCATACCTTTTTGGATTCATATTAGATGTTCTATTCCTTTTTAAACTATAGATGGCGTAGTCGAGGTAATATCTGTATATTTTCATGAAACTGACGACAACTACACTTACATGCAACAGCCATAGGCGGACTTATGTTTAAACACCCCAATGTACAATAGGTGGCTAAAAACATATCATGTTTTATTAACACTCTATAACATAGTTATTAAGTGTCTATTGTATATTTATAAAACATTTATAAAACAATAATAATATAAAGTGCTACCACACTATGTTTTTAAATATTTCTGTGCTTACAGGTAATTAGATATTATGATCGGTAAATGTATTTTATAGAAAGTAATGATTTGTATCTCAATCCAAGTTATAGATTGTAAAATTCATATGAATCAAAGTGATTGACTAAGTACATGTATGGTAGTTATCTTCAAAAATACGTCACAAATTACTTATTTGTAAACACATGCACAATGTTTAGTCATGATAATAGCGATGGTTAAATATACAGTGATTGTTTTTATTATTTTTTCAACAAAAGTTTAAAAAACGTACTGCAAGACTAATTCATTCTGGTATTTTCCAGATACAAGCTTCTTTAGATGTTTGTCATGTGATTGGGGTGTAACGCCTCTAATGATAATGTACTTGGAAGCTACACGAGCAGGACCAACTGATCGCAACGCTCTAGAGGCTCCAAGTCTGCAGAGATACCCCCTTTCAACTGCTTTGCCAATGCAATGAGGTATGCAGCAACTATTTCTGTATTAACCATTGTCTGTTATACTGCATATGTCACTTGTGTATTAATTATACACTTAATTGGCCGGGATGATGGCAATTGCTCATTGGAGGAATTGAGTATAATATTATTGCTAAGAAACCCTGGTGAAGTGCAATTGGTTGATGAACTGTAGTAATTATAATAACAGGCTGTGGCAAAGTGGGTGTGTGCAGATGATGCTAATACAGCAGTGCCAAAGAAACAGACAGACAATGATATCCAGTGCAATTGTGTTTATTGGTTATAATTTGTCCAAAGCCTGAAGGCAAACAACAGTAAACAATAATGAACTACAGTGATACAGAGGCGTGTATCATTTTATTTGTAATTCCCAGGGTTTGACCCGTAACAAAACGTCCCGTCCTTTATACACCCACACATAACACAAAACACATACACAGGTACTTTAGTGAGTCAATTAGTGCTCATGGTGCAAATACAGTTCTCCGTGAAAACAAGGGAAGTACTGGTGTCCAGTTATGTTGCTTTCCTTCGGCTACAGCTCCGGATTGTGTAAGTAGTCTAAATAACAAACAGTTTTTATTTGAGACATTACAAACAAACAAAACACAGTTTCACATTTCTCTATTTAGGCTGTTTTCTAACCATTTACAATGGAACAGATCACTTTACTACGTCCCTTATTTATACCCACACTCATAACCCCTTGGTTAATGAACGCATCCGCTCCTCCAATCCGCGGATGTGTCACAAAGACGGCCACAGTGTGTGACGACAGACCAGAAACAGAAACTGACTCAGAACACAGGTTTTGGAATGGTGAAGGCGCTGATGCTCAGTTTAATACTTAAACAGACAGAAAATAAAAGGTTTGTAACAAAACAGCATACGGCACATGAGGCCAAAATAAATAGACAAACAAAACGAATAGACACTGACAAAACAAGGTGGATGAATGCTACACAAAACAATTGATATTTATAATTACGCTTCTCGCTCTCTCTCCCCTGTTCTCCACTCCCGAACACACAACACCGAGTGGGTGAAAACATGCAGCTTTTATGCAGCTGTACCTTGACTCAATTGCTAATCAATCATTCAATTGAAGGCGCGGTACAACTGCACCTGAATTAATAAAGTGCAATTCCCCATGCTCACATATTATTACATTTTACTTGCACGTGAAGTGCTGTGCAATCCTCGTGCCTAAATACAAATATACATTTTAAACACTCTGTATTACACAGACCCGTTTATATCCCGTGTACCAATGACTATTCACCAACATTAACACACAACATACAACAAAAAATACACACAGGGGCGGGCACCGTGCCACAGGATGCCACGCCGTTTCCCATCCGGGTCATTGAGTTTGTGTACCATAGCTCCACTCCCTTTCTAGATGGCCGACTTCCACCTAACCCTGGGAATAAACTGTCATGTCATTTAGTCCAGGTTACTCAGTTCCCTTTACACAGCACCCTCGCAGGTCAGGAAGGAGACCTAACACCAAGAATCATTTGATCTCTGTCACACAGGCCTAAAAATTACAGTGTTTTCACATGGTAAGGTAGAGCGAGCTTAAAGCTTTATTTTGGCCTATTCCTAACAATCAGAATCTAGTTAATGGATTTGCAGCATGTTAAAAGCTTACAAACTAGAAGGGTGTTTGCCAAACACAAATCACAGCAGTGTGTGCAGTTGCAAATGCTCATAGATCTATTGACAGCCATCAGATGGGAGTTTTTGGTTGTTAAGAAGAATGATTTTGTTATACTGTAAAATGTAGGACTGAGGAACTGAAATGCTGTCCACTTGGCCAGCCCCCTTTCATCAGTTGGGAAATGTATTGATTTTTTAATTGAATTTCCCAACTATTTACTCTCTCCAGTCAATCCTCTCGCAGAGCCCTGTGTCCTCCTGATTTCCATGTAATTGCCTACCAGCCAAATGGCTACAGAGAAGGCAAATCTCTGCTCTGCAAGACAGGCCAGGAAGAAAAACCATTCAGTTACCAACGGCAGCAAAAATAATGCTTTCAAGGGAATCAAAAAAGACAATCTTGTTATACAAAAATGGGCATCGGACACATGCAACTGGAGTTAAATGTTTTATTTTTTGAGAACACATGTTAATAAAACAGTGAGCAGATAACTTCAATTACCAGACTGTGGCTCTACTTCCATCTGGGAATGCTGAGAGAGCCTGCTGATGATAGTAAATTAATTTTGTTTTTAATTAGAGGCTGCCCCCCTCTCCCCTCTCCTTCCCCATCTTGAGCGCATTATCATAAGTAATTAGGAATCCCTCAGTATTTGCAGGATTTTAATTTAAAATAAATGTGTTGATTTGAACATTTCATTTTAGTTTACAGTAGGTTGTCATGTATAATTAAGATAAGACGAATAATTCAAAATCAGCTTTTTATTTTATTCTCCAAAGACTGCTGAAATTTAGATAAAAAAAAAGATGCTTGTCTTTAGAGGAGGCTGTGTGGTCCAGTGGTTAAAGAAATGGGCTTGTAACCAGGAGATCCCCAGTATAAATCCCATCTCACTCACTGACTTACTGTGTGACCCTGAGCAAGTCACTTAATCTTCTTGTGCTCTATCTTTCGGATGAGATGTTGTTGTAAGTGACTCTGCAGCTGATGCATAGTTCACACACCCTAGTCTCGTATCTTGTAAAGCGCTTTGTGATGGTGGTCCACTATGAAAGGCGCTATATAAAAATAAAGATTATTAATATTATTATTATTATTATTAATAAACAGTATGTATGTTTTTCTGGAGTGGGCTGTGGAAGTTGAAGCAAAGTGTCTTGGGTCTCTGAAACTGAAGGTGTAAACAGGCTCATGTGAAATTTGTATATTGGTGGGTATTGCAAATGTACAGGGAATAATACACATGTTGCCAGTGCCACATGCTCCTGGAACATCCACACTTCCAAGGAGCATCAACCTAGTCCTTAAATAACAATTTTACCCCAACCTTTACAGTAACTCAACAATAACCTTAAAGTCACCATCTGATTTCAAAATTGATATGAAGCAATATTATTTTTAATAGTGGTATATTATCTATTCAATAGATACTCTTAGAAGGGTATAGCATATACAAAAAAATTGACAATGTGCAAATAAAACCCAGCCACATAATCACTCAAGATACCCTGCATTACCCCTTTATAGGGATAGAGGCAGGGCAACAGCACATGGCTTGTTTTGTGCTTGCAGAACTACTTTTGGCCCAGGGCCAGCTTCATGCATTGATTCAAATTTTACTGGATGTCCCTGTCCGTTCCAAAATCCTACTGATCTTTGTTCACCCTGTGCACTCAATGAGTTCATTGAACCATTGTACTGTAACCTCATTCCAGGTTTTAAGCAGATGACAATTTAATGATAACTAAAACCTCGAGGAATCTGTGCACTTCTGTTATACATCTTTAACGTGTAAGACAAACATAGAAACAGTGTTTTATATAGTTAAGTGATCTGAATACATGGAAGGAAGCTGCAAAGCATTGACTGCATGTCTCAGTTATATTTTCTTAATTTGGCAGGCAGTTATTGTGTGTTGTTTAACATGATATGATGGTGTAGCGGAGTATCCCGCCCCTTTGTTTATATTTGTTTATTGTTATTAGTTATTATTATGATTTATGTAAATATATGACGACGAAAAGCCAATATTATTATGTATGATTTATATTATATTATCGTTTAGTAGGACGAGTGAGTTGTCGTCTGCCATTATCTGTTATTGTTTTGTCATTGTTTTAAATACCTTGTGAAAATGCGTGACCGATCAGCTACGCAAGAGATGTGAGTCTAGTGAAAATATATACAGTACAGTTGCTGCGTATGCTGGGAGTTGTACCAGCACACTACTTGTGTTCATTGTTATGTATTGTTTTGGCCCTTGTGCCCTTTTGTTTATATCAGTGTTTCTGTTCTGTTTCAGGAGCTTCTCAGTTTGCCCCACTATTCCTTGTTTTGGTTTCATTTCCCTGGTCTGACACAGATTAATTTTGTCATGCAAACATTTCTCTGCACATCTAACTTCACTCTTGTTGCTTGAATCAATTACAATTGAATAATTGACCAATTACTATTGGTTGGGCATACAAACACAAAACCCTTTTTTTAAAGCAGAGCTTCCCAAAGTGCAGCCAGGGGGCCAAATGCGGCCCGCGAGAACCTTTGGTGCAGGGAAGATGCTCAAAGACTGTGATATCAAGACATGAAGGTACCATCCAAATAACGTTAGGTCTTATTACATTACGCAGCTGAAGTAGCTAGCTAGCTTCTGTAATGTTAAGAGAGCGGCTGCAAGAAACGTTATGGTTCAGGCACTTTTTCTGTTGTAGATTTTATTTTATTATTTTAAGATCAAAACTGTATTCAGCGTCTACTACATCAGGAAAATGCTGTTTGTGCAGTATTTTAGTTTTGGTGTTCAACTTGGATCTTTCGTTAAGGATCGTACTACTGTAGTACCCGGCTTTAAAATTGTTACTGTTACATTTCTTTTTTGTAGTGTTTCTCAATAAGACTACAGTTAGGTTACAGAACAGTAGCTAATAGGATGTTACACAGAAATCGTATGTAATTGCAGAAAAAGCGCCAATGTAATGGCAGATAATTTATGAATCATTAGTGCTGCACTTTAAATAGAAATGGGTGATTATTATGTTGTATTCAGAAAGAAAAAATAAATAAAAACATCAAGGTAAAACACAGTAACGTCTCTGTTTTATTTCTGCACATTTACTATGGAAATAGCTCTAAATGTCCACAACATGGGGCAATTTACATAATTTGTTTAATTTGAATTTTGCACATCTCAAACTATTTGTATAGTCCCCAGAGATTTGAATTAAGCGGTGTTCACTGTACATATATTCAGCTCTTAGTGAAGTGGTTAGTTGTCAAGATGCATTCTGCCTCACTACTGAAAAATAACCCACACAAGAGTTTAATTGGTATATTTTGAAGAGTACCTATTTCGTAATTATCTTCTTTAATTGTTGTGACCAGGACAATGTAAAATGTGACAACGTGATTTTGGTGCTCAAACCTAAACCTGTTGTGGCACCAAGACAAAGGATAAAATACACATACATTTCAAAGTTGCTGGTGTTGCAGTGGTAGTAATATACATTCCTAATTTAAATACAAAAATGTATAGGAAATAAAAAAAAGATATAATTTGGGACATATTTCGATTTCATGAGTCATACATTCTCTTGTGTGGCCCCCCCCATCCCATGCAACCTCTGGAAAGTGGCCCTCCATCACCAAAGCTTTGGGAACGCCTGTTTTAAAGCAGGGGCTGTTCAGATGTTTTGCAGTATAGAAGAACTAAAGAGAAAAGAAAAGACCTACAGCTTCGATCATAAAACTGCTCTGTGTAGAACTTCCTACAATATGTTCCTTCTTATCTCAGCTCTCCAGACTACTGGCAGTGTCCTGTTTTACACCCAGAAAAAAGTTGTTGGTTTTTGCTTGAGCAGCAACTTAATATTTTGCATAAATTACCTCTTCACAGCTGGGTGGCTGCGGTCTGACTCTGTTTCACAGTTTAGAGAGTATTTCTATTTAAAAAAAAAAGTATGCAAAAGGAATACATATTTTAAAACACTTAAAAGCAGCAGCGTTCAGTTCGTGATTTTGAATGCCTTTGCTGACAGCCTAATTTGCATTCTGTAATTAACTGTCTCAGAAGCGTTCTTTTTTTTATCTTTTCACATTTTAACAGAGGTGAGCGTCTGACAATCTTAAAGGTTGGGAATTAGTTCTGTGTTGCCCTCGCAGTAGTCGAGAGAGAGAGAGAGAGAGAGAGAGAGAGAGAGAGAGAGAGAGAGAGAGAGAGAGAGAGAGAGAGAGAGAGAGAGGATCATGATTAGAAAACAATGACAAGAAAATTGCTTGAGGATTGAAGGATTTTTTTCTCACTGACAGAGTCTGCTCAAGATAAATTATATATATATATATATATTATATATATAATATTATATATATATATATATATATATATATATATATAATTATTTTTAGTATATAAAAACTGTGTGTGTGTGTCTTTAACAATATCAGGTTTTTAATCACACTGAAGAGGTTGTTGACTGTTTGAATAGTCAACGAACCACTGGCTGCATTTTACAAAAGTTATCCAATTATCCTAATCTGTACATACACGTATGTGATGTTTACTATGATAGAATGTGTTTTGTAAATTAAACTATGGGCCTATAGGGAAAACTTCAGACTTTATGTACATTATACATATCTTCTTGTCTGCCTGTTTGTGTTTAATTGGTAAGTTTACCATCAAGGAAGACATATTCTGTTTCTCCTTCTCTAACTAATGTATTTTATTTTTATTTACTGTAATGTAATGCCATGGACATTTCTAAAGTGTTTTCTGAATTGGTTTTAAATTAGAAGGATAATGATCTTCCTTTTTCTTAGTGATGAATTAGAGCTCTCGTATATTGTAATGAAATGGTCGCATCAGAGTTTCCAAGCAAGCATTTACAAGAAATCAATTTCCTTTTTAAGCCAGCATGGTACAAAATACCAGGAGCTGTTGTTTTAAATTCCTATATAATGTGTAACTGTGGTGCTTTAAACTCTGATTCATATTATAGTCCTCAGGGAAATAACCATAACCCACGGGAGTGCCAGAGCCAATCCAACGCTCCCATCGGAGTCTCCAGCTAAGACCAGCCTAGGCTACACTGTATGGGTGATCCTGTTATTATTATCAATAGTCATAGTAGTTGTATACTGCATTATATCTGCTATACACCTATTCAAAACATATGTATGCTGTATGGTACAGCTGTTTCGCTTTCAGGTTTATTAAAAAAAAAAAAAAAAAACTAAACCGGCTGAGTTGGCACCTGTCAGATTTGTATTATGGGCTTGATGCACCTGGCTTTGTTAGTTATTGGATGATCTGACCAGTACCCTAAAGAGTTGCTTTTAAACCAAGTCGTTGATCATTATTAATCATTTTAATCTAAATCTCATGCAAAATAACTTACATGGAACAGCATGCGTTTTGTGATATATCTCCTGAACTGCATATCATTGTACCTTTAGTTTTGTTACTTTGGTGCATCGTTGCACCCCTGTACAGTAGTCCAGTATTTCAATGCTTGATTCTGGCAGCTGAACTGGACAGCAGTCCATTTCTGGCCCATTTCTTTTTTAATGACGTGCTGTGAACAGGCTGGCTGAGGGGTGCCGTCAGGCCAGAAAGAAACACACACAGACAGTACTGACAGGTGAAAATGAGACATTGCAGCACTCACTACGTTTAATTGAGTGAAACAAATACAAGATTTAAATAAAAAACAGCACACGGCACTTGAGACCAAAATAAATAGACAAACAAAACAGACAGTGGACGAATACTAAACAAGTATCGTGCGAGTCCTCTCGCACAAGTAGCATTTGTTATTTCTTACTTTTTATTTTCTCCTTCTCCACACCCGTTCTCCACTCACCGAACACCCAACCCCGAGTGAGTGCTTTGTGCCTCTATATATATATATATTATATATATATATATATATATATATATATATATATATATATATATATATATATACTGTTGTGCCGAGATTCCATTACTAATTAATCATTCACTTGAATCTCAGCACGTAAACTAATTTGAGCAGTCCCGTGCTCATATACTTTATCTGCACGTGAAGTGATTATGCAATCCCTGTGCCTAAATACAACTATATATTTTAAATCACTCATGATTTAATCACACAGACCCATTTATATACTGTGCACCAATACCTATACACCAACATTAACACACCACACGCCACATATAACACATAACACACACATGGGTGGGGTACACTGCCACACATGCTTATTAATAATTTAGAAAACTCACATAGCTCTACAACATTAATTGACTCTTAATCAGTATTGCAAGAATTGTAACTAGATTAAATAGCTTAGACTTGGTCCATTGGGTTATTTTAGCAAACTTGCTATTTATTATAAATGATATACTTCTTCTGGCTATTAATTAATTCACAGATCATCAAGGGTAGGTCAACTATAAATAAGAGAAACGAGGAAAAAAAAGAGTTTGTCCATCTGATGCTGGATAGAACAGACACTGTATCAAGTTAAGCCTTATTGTGATCTAAATGCTATTTATAAGGTTAGGAGGATAAACAGTGACATTTAAAGCATTCTTAACTGGAATTTGTTCTCCAAAACTGAAAGCTAACAGACTGCAGGGGTACTAAGGTATCACAAACTATTCATTTTAGCACACCAACAAATGCAGTTTGGAAACTAAAGTTCAAGTAGAAAACCCCCAACTTGCCTAGCTGGTCAGCCAGTGCCCACCTCTATTTGTATTACATTTTGCATCCCTCCACCTTCGTTGCTTCAGCCACATGGCCAGGCAATCTTCATTCTGCCAAGCGGGTTCAAGGCAAAAATTGTGTATAATAAAATATGCAAAATAAATAAAATCAATGCAGTTCATTTGAAATTGTAGGATGTTTTTATGATCTCCTTAACCCCTATTCAACATGGAAGTCCTTCTGTCTTAAACACACACCAGTTATGTGACTGCTGTAACTTCCAGCTATGAATCATGAGCTTCCCAAACCCAATAATAAGAGACACACAGCCAATAAATACAACTGCTAACTTTAAAATGTTTACTCCAATAAAGAGGTTTAAAATCCCTTATGATTTGTATTACTTTTAACGTTATATTTAACACTGTATGGAATGCTAATTGTGTCTGCTTTCAGTACATCACTGCAAACACAATTTTGCACCTCAGTGGACTGGCCTGTATAAATAGTCTAGAGAAAAAAAAATGTAATTTACAATGAAGGCCTTGGGAGACAATATGCTCGACACAACGCAGCTTTATGTGTACTGAAGCATTGCAAACAATGAACTAAATATACCAATGATGAATTGCCCAGCAGGTTGATGCGACTCAGAGAAGAAGGAATTGTATGGAATTACCTCAGGTGGTAGAAATATTCACTCAATTAAAATGTTAAACTTACAGGAAACTAAATCAAGTAGACAAGAGTTTTGACTTGTGTCTTCACTGAAAGGTTACACTGATGAAGGCACCAGCCAAAAGTTTGTCTTCTTGACTTTGTTATGTACTTACAGTACATGTTTTACATAGAAAAGATCACAACTGTTTGAATAAAACTTTACATTAAGTATCTTAAATACACTGTAATGCAAACAGAACTGTAATTGCATGTGTGGTTACATTTGAAATACACAACTACATATGTACATACAGTGTAGTTATGTGTAATTACAGTGCTTTGTTACTATGATGTAATTACAGTGTAGTTAGAAACATATAATGTAAAGTGTTATCAAAAACATTTTTTCTCAGCAGTGTACCCAAAGCTCAAAGATGTGGGCTTAATGTTTTTTTTGGTAAGTACTGTTGGTCCTATACAATATGCCTACCATGTGATGTCTTCCAGAGATATGGGAACAGGTCTCAATCCTTTGGTTTGGCACCAATCAGAATTAAAGGAAATGCATGTGTACATCTTAACAAGAAATGCTAACTGGCACTGGATGGATCCATAACTGACTGGTTTCGTGCAAAACACAATTTATACAATTGTGTACAAATTTTAATTTAAACATATGCATTACATGCTGTTCAATTGCAAAGTCGCCAGTTATTTTGCTAGATTCAATGTTACTGGGATGTAACCAAGCAGGTTCAGAAGCATTTAAACTAGAAAGGAAGGGGGGAGAAATCAACAAAAAAACAGAAGGGAGACCGCATCAAAACAAGAACAACAACTCAGGTAAGACAACCATTAAATGTATTTATCTAAATGCTAGAAGTATCAGAAACAAAATTCTAGAACTTGAAGCTACTGCACTAACAGGTAACTATGATGTGATAGGTGTTACAGAAACGTGGTTGTCTGAGAGTGATGGGGACGAATATAATATTTGTGGGTATACACTGTATAGGAAAGACAGGAGGACAGAAGAGGAGGAGGGGTAGTGCTATACATAAGAAACAGTCTTGAAGCCCAGGTGTTAAACCTGGACAAAGAAAATAATACCGAATCAATATTGGTCAGAATAACGGACAAAAATTAAAAGGGCATAATAATAGGAGCATGCTATAGACCACCAGATTCAGACGGTGAGCACAATAATCTGTTATACAATGACATTAGAAATGCATGTAGCAAAGGAGAACATATACTAATGGGGGATTTCAACTTCCCCCAAATAAAATGGGAAAACCCGGTGGGTAGCACGAAGGATGAAATAGAAATGGTGGAAATGACAAATGACTGCTTCCTAACACAATTTGTCAAGGCACCGACTAGAGGGGAGGCATGCCTTGATTTAGTCTTTTCAAATAACGAAGATAGAATAACTAAAACAGAGGTCAGAGAACCACTGGCAAACTCAGACCACAACATGGTCTCATTTGAAGTGTTTTTTAAAACCCCAAAAGTAATGACTAAAGCTAAGGTTTACAATTTTAGAAAAGCAAACTATGAAGGTATGAAACAAAGACTAACAGAAGTAGATTGGAGTAAAATAGAGAAAACACCCACAGAAGAAGGATGGTTGTTCTTCAAAAATGTAGTACTAGAGGTGCAAAACAATTACATCCTTAAAGTAGACAAATCTAAATGTAAAACTAAATTGCCAAAATGGTTTAATAGATCAATTAAAAAAAATATTCAGCGAAAAAAGGCACTTTACAGAGCATTAAAAAAGGACCAAAAAGAAAGTACACAGAAAGAGTACACAGAACTGCAAATGCAAGTCAAAAAGGAAGTTAGAAAGGCCAAGAGAGAAATAGAAATGAACATTGCTAAGGGAGCTAAAACCAATTCCAAAATGTTTTTCCAATATTACAACAGCAAGCGAACATTCAAAGAGGAGATTAATTGTTTAAGAGATACAAATGGCAAAATTGTAGATGATGAAAAATAGCAAATATAGTAAATGATTACTTTTCACAAGTTTTTACAAAAGAAGATACTGACAACATGCCCCACATGTCATCCAGTTCCTATCCAGTTTTAAATAACTTTAGCATAACTGAGGCAGAAGTTTTAAAGGGACTAGAAGCTCTTAAAATAAACAAATCCCCTGGGCCGGATGAGATCCTCCCAGTAGTACTCAAAGAAATGAAAGAAGTAATTTACAAACCACTAACCAAGATCATGCAGCAGTCCCTTGACAAAGGGGTGGTACCGACAGACTGGAAAATTGCAAACGTAATACCAATCCACAAAAAGGGAAACAAAACTGAACCAGGTAACTACAGACCAGTAAGACAAGAAACACATGTATATGGATTAGGGAGTGGTTAACATGTAGAAAACAGAAAGTACTGATTAGAGGAGAAACCTCAGAATGGAGTGTGGTAACCAGTGGAGTACCACAGGGATCAGTATTAGGTCCTCTGCTATTCCTAATCTACATTAATGATTTAGATTCAGGTACAGTAAGCAAACTTGTTAAATTTGCAGACAACACAAAAGTAGGAGGAGTGGCAAACACTGTTGCAGCAGCAAAGTTCATTCAAAATGATCTAGACAAGATTCAGATTGTAAGGTACTGCACGCAGGAAATAAAAATGTACATTATAAATATCATATGGGAGATACTGAAATTGGAGAAGGAATCTATGAAAAAGACCTAGGAGTTTTTGTTGACTCAGAAATGTCTTCATCTAGACAATGTGGGGAAGCTATAAAAAAGGCTAACAAGATGCTCGGATACATTGTGAAAAGTGTTGAATTTAAATCAAGGGAAGTAATGTTAAAACTGTACAATGCACTAGTAAGACCTCATCTTGAATATTGTGTGCAGTTCTGGTCACCTCGCTATAAAAAAGATATTGCTGCTCTAGAAAGAGTGCAAAGAAGAGCGACCAGAATTATTCTGGGCTTAAAGTGCATGTCATATGCAGACAGGTTAAAAGAATTGAATCTGTTCAGTCTTGAACAAAGAAGACTACGTGGCAACCTAATTCAAGCATTCAAAATTCTAAAAGGTATTGACAGTGTCGACCCAAGGGACTTTTTCAGCCTGAAAAAAGAAACAAGGACCAGGGGTCACAAATGGAGATTAGACAAAGGGGCATTCAGAACAGAAAATAGGAGGCACTTTTTTACACAGAGAATTGTGAGGGTCTGGAATCAACTCCCCAGTAATGTTGTTGAAGCTGACACCCTGGGATCCTTCAAGAAGCTGCTTGATGAGATTCTGGGATCAATAAACTACTAACAACCAAATGAGCAAGATGGGCCGAATGGCCTCCTCTTGTTTGTAAACTTTCTTATGTTCTTCTTATGTAAGCTGTTGAACCTGATTTGCAGGTTTGCTTGATTGAGTCTGGTAGACCAGTCTCAATAAGTGATGCCTGTGATGGGCCCCTGAGGTTCCAAGCACCTGTGTTGTGCTGATACACTTAATTGGGATGCATTACAATCTGGTTGATTGATAAGAACTGGTACAGCAGGGGGTGAGGGTTTGTTTGACAAGGCTCTTAAAAGGATTGATTTCTCCTTTCACAGAATCAAAGAATAAAACAGACAAAAACAGTAAAGGTTTACCTTCCAAACAGAGTCACAATGTCAAGTCTAAATTAAAGAAGTGAGTGGGCCCATGATCCTGGAAACGTAACTAAGTGTATTTAAATCTTCTGGACAATGTAAAACATTGACCAGCAGGCTAGCACAATGAACTGTGCATGGGAGAAGACAGATATGTAGTATCTTACCAAAGAAGAGCACACCTTATAGATATTGTGCTGGGAACACAAATAGTGGATGTCTTTTTGTGTTGTGTCATTCTCACTTTTATTAAAGTATTACTGAACTGGCTGTAGGGTTTAAAATACAACACATTACTTTCTGTATTTATTCTTGAGATATATTTTTCAACATAATTGCAATTGTTTTGATATTTTGATTTACATATCGTTGGTCATGCATGAATTCAGTTTTTTTTTTTCACATTGGTTACCAATTCCCCTCACAAAGTTTAGCATTTTGATTTGTTCGTCTGTCCAACCTGCTCGCTCTGGCACAGATTCAGAGAGGCGGGAACAGGTTTATGAACATGCATGACAAGCCCCGTATAATCACACATTCTGCTTTACGGACCCTGTCCGGTTAGAGTGAGGATGCAAGATGTACAGGGGAATTACCTCCAATATTTATGTTTGTATATTTACAGTTCTGTAATGTTAACGTATTGAGTGTGGTTCGGGGGTTGGAGCTAGGCTCCTCCCTATGCTTTTATTTCCTATCATCAATGAAATTTACTGCCTATTTAAACCATTAGTCACACCATATACATTTGTCTTGTGTTTTCTCGTTACGGTTCTGAACCTAAGTGGATTGCAAGACCCCCACCTAATTTCTTTCAGTTTAAAGATTAAAGAAAGATTTAAGTATGGAGTACTTACTGCACATCTCTTACTCGGATTCAGAGGTTTTGGAAGATAACTTCTTGTCTGTATCAGAACATTCTCTGAAAGCTTCAACCCAGGGTCTGGTCAGCCCACTGAACTTCCCTCTATCAGGCTTCTTCGTAAGATCCAAACAGGTGCCCCCCAAGCAGGGCAGCATACCACTACCTGCCATCCAAGGAGTCAATTCCCGTCGATCTAAGTAGCTCTGGCCCTAGGATACCTTTCCTGAGTGACTGTACTTTAAGGATTGGACTCTCAACAAGCTGATAAAATTACCTCCTTAAAAATGGCAGCGAGATCTATTCTTCAGCCCCACCTGAGCAATCCACAAGGGGAGACAAATTGTAAGGGAAGACGAATCAGATATGCAGGAGGAAACCAAATCTGTAATCCAGTAACATCCATATGTGCAGTTTCTGCAGGGGTGCTCATTCAATAGCCCAGTAGCTCCAAAGTGACTTTCTCCAACAATTAAAGTCTCTAGTCCCATAAATATTTTCATTTTAAAACAAAAACTTCTGAATAATCCAGGCAAGATCTTTGTCAACTACTTAATTGATGGACTAGAGAACATTTTTTCAACCAGACTCAATCAAATCCTTCCCTCCTCCTCCCAAAGCAAAAATCTCCATTCTGCTGTAAGAACCGAAGACAGTGCAGTCTCTTATCCAAAAAGAGATTTAAAAGGATTTATGATCGGCCCGTTTTCAGCGCCCCCATATCCAATCTATAGGATTAACCCAATCCATCTTTTTCTTCATCACGTCTTCAGAATATGCTGGGAAGAAAAATAAAATTTACACAGTTAACTTTTGGCTGCTGCAGCAGCCCAACAATATTTGATACTCTGATTCATATCATGTTCCATTTTTGCTCCACCTACTTGATGATTTTCTCTTGATCTCTCCTCCTTCAGATCCTGCAGAAATGATCACCAATCTTAAAAGTTTATTTTAAGAAGTTGGCGTCCCACTTTCAAAAGGAAAAACAATCGACCCCCTTAATTCACTGGAATCTGTAGGAATCACACCGGATACAGAAAAGTTTGAAGCCAGCCATCCCTTATCTAAACTCAACCATATTCGTTCCCTTTCAGATCAGTAAATGATCAGGAAACGCACACTGCTGTCTTTGCTGGGCCATTTCAATTTTTTTTTGATTGCGTGCTCTTTCATTACATCAAAAAACTTGGACTCCTACATCAATATTTCATCAGAAGCTAGGAAAGACATTAAAATGTGATCTGCTCTTATACAGCATTGGAACGGCCTCTCTGTGTTCTAGGATGATTTCATTTCAAAACCTCACAACCTGACTTTATTTACAGATGCTTCATTCACAGGATTTGGAGGTCTTTTAAACAATCAGTTGTTTTTTAGTGCATGAACCCTAGAAATCGAAACCTATCACCGCATCTAATATCCAAAACTCTTCTTGAAATGTACACAATAATAGTCGCACCAGCACACCTATGTGGCCATGTTTGGTCAAATAAATCAATATTTTTCTTTCGTGATAACAAATCTACAGTTAATATTATCAATAAAGGTTGTTGCAGTTCACCTCTTATTATACAATTACTGCAGTGGTTAATATGAATTTCAGTATCAAATAATTTTCTAAACCAAGCCCACCATCTACCAGGCATTTAAAATAATGCAGCTGATGCTCTTTGTCGTTTACAGATTTACAGATTTCACCGTCGGGTCCCTTCAGCTCTGCCAACTCCAGCACCAATCCCCCAGTTCAACTGACTAATTTTCAACTAAACCCACCTATCAGCGGACTACTCAATGCAGTGCAAGCGTACATGGCTGCAGCACTCGCTCTTTGTTATGTTAAATGTTTTCTTTCTTTGTTTCTATATGCATTGGTGGTTCTTTTGTTTGTCTGCACTCTTAGGAATCTTTAGGAGGTCCATCCTTTGGGAGGTTAGTGAGCCGCACATCCCTAACCTTTACCTACACAAGGGAGGTTCTCTTAGTAAGCCAGAGGGTACCCCCGGCCAAACCCAACCTTATAGCATCTCATGCGCTATCGCGATCCTCGCAATCCAAGGAGCTAAGCTTATTCTAGCTAACCTCGCAGAAGGAACACAAGGCAATCTTCTTGTTTCAGGTTCTCTGGGGGTGCCTCTCAGCTCCAGCTTTGGAAGTCTATAATTCACCTCATCGAGGGCACCTCTAAACAAGCCAGAGATCCACATTCTTTCTTCCTTTCAGGTTCTCAAGCCTCTATTTATGTGCAGGGACCCTTCTTTTGTATGTTGGGTCTCCCAAGCGGCGGGGACCTCTCCTGTGTGTCAGGTTACTACTATGTAGTCATTACTACTATGACTACAACTACTAAAAATGCACCATTAATACCAAATAATAATAATAATAATAATAATAATAATAATAATAATAATAATAATAATAATAATAATAATAATGTACTTATTATCATATATGTATTTTCTCCAGACTTAAAAGTAATGTCCAGTTTATTTGTTTAATTACAGATTCTAATATATGTGATGGCAGTGAGAATGAAGACATCAGCCCTTCCTCACAGGCACATGACCCAACAGATATAACAGGTACTCAGCACCCTCGAAACAACATTTAACAACCTTTCACACCTACAGGTCTTACAGCAAGACAAAAAATAAAAAAAATAAAAAAATAAATAAATCAGCTGTAGATTATGTTGATTTGAAATGTGTGAAATGGCAAGTTAACAGGTCTATGCACTTGTTGAGCACTGTGTGGAAGCATAGCCAGACACACATGTTGTAAACTTACAATGTGTGTTCGAAAAATACATGTTCATATTTTGATAATAATAATAAAAAAAACCATATAGAAAATATGTGGCCGGATTCATGTTTCTGAGACCTAAATCAATAAACATTAATGTTGTATTTTTTATGGTGTGTACCATAGAGGGTTAAATTATGTCAACACAAACCCTTTTTCTTGACAAAATGAAACAACTTTAAGCACAATTCCTCTTTACTTTTCCCTACAGTCCTCTCAAATCAAATGAACTGAAGCACTGACTCTGTACAGAGACATAGACCAACTGTCCACTGTTCTTCCCCACACCGATTGGCTGTCAGTGTCACAGAATGCAAAGGGAGGTGTGGTTGAAATGAGAGACCAATTTTCCTTGATTTCAAACACTTTGCAATGAATACTGCCTAATAGTCATAAAACTGAAAGACTATTTGACCATTACTACTAGGAAGAAGACCATTATTCATGCATATCATAATACAAATTAGTATTTGGGAACACCCCTAGTGTATACACTTTCTATTTCAATTATTATTTTTATTTTATAAAACTAATAATAATAATGTAATATTGTGTATTTAAGTTCAGAGTTCCAGTGTATTAGATAGATAACAGTTCAGAAGTTGAAGGTAACAATAAAACAGTAATGGATTTCACTTCAGCAAAGTTGTGATGGATTCATGTTAGGAAAAAAAATATTTGAAAACTGGGCTAGTAGAATGCTTTGTTTGAAAACTTAAGGAATGTGAAACCATTGTGAATATACCAAAATGGTTTCATCTTGTCGTAATTATTGTGTATTTAAAACAAAAAACAAACAACAAAATCTAAATAACAGCAATGTAAATATTGTCAGGCTGTTTTTTTTTTTTTTCAGACTTCATTATACTGTAATTGAACTGCACTGTTTGTTGTGTTGCCAACACGTGGGACAAGTAAAGCAAGGGGGAAAACACCAGCAAGATTTGTAATGAATTGGCATGGTTCAAAGACAAACGTCTTATCACTCCACTATAGAACAACCTCTGTAATCGACAAATAAGTAAGGTCTTATGCTTGTGTCAGTATTACTAAATAATCATCTGCTGGGAGGAGATTCATTGCATTTTCCCCCGCTTAATCAAAGCTCTTACTGGAGCGCAAACACAAGTCCATGTCCACCTAGACGTTTCAATGCCAGGAGTTTCAATGTCAGTCTCGTAACTGCGACTCCTGACAGACAGTTAAAGAGCAGAGGCCATTCTCATCAACCTACAAGGTGGTTACTTTTGTTGCAATCAACAGGTAAGACTTGATCTGAGTCAGCCATATTTTCCAAATGCATTTTGATCTTAGTACTTTTATTTACAAACCATCGCTACTGAGATTTTTGCATTAACCCATTGGGACATAAAAAGTGGTGGATTTTAACTGCTGTTCAGAATAAAAGAGGCCCCAGTAACTCATACAAAAGCATTGAAAGCTACCTTACAGTATAGTATCAGGAAGTTTAACATGATTACTGGAAGAGAAAGAGTATGAGGAAACAAAGGCAGGTAAGAGGAACTAGTTGTAAAGTATAATGGCACAAAGAGACACATGGCATTATACTGGAGTATACACAGATGCTCCTTTGGTTTCATGTCTAAGCCCATAAACCTCTGTGTGATAATAAGTGTCCCTGCAGCTAAAGTGCAAAGCAGCTGAGATGTTTATAAATATGATTACTATTGAACACAGTACAACACCATGGCACATAATATTATACAATGATAGTAACATTGATAAAAAGACGACACTGAAGCCTTGTATGTGGATTTCTAAGTATATTTTCACTTTTTTATTCTCTTAAGCATCTTTTCTAAAATAGGCCTACATGAAAGCACATGTGATTATGTCACCTACACACAAAGAGAAGGCACATGGGCCTATCTGCACGACTATATGGTAGTTGTAGTCATTGTAGTACAACTAAGTTATATAATCCTAATCCTCTCTTATTTTTTCGGGTTAGCCTTGACAGGATACAATCCGGCGGACTCTCTGGCCGGATTATTGGAAAAAAACTTGAGTCCGAGAAAATACAGAGGGAGTACCAATACCAAGTACCTGTGCTTGAGACAGCAACAGGCAGAACTGGACAGCAGTGGAAGCAGCTACAAGAAAGCCGTGGAATATATTATCGTCAGGTACCTGGACTGGGATGTACTGTAATTTAACTCAGAGGGGATCTGGGCAAACCTATAGCCCGTAATGAGGAATAGGGGAGTGTCATTCATAAATCGCACCTCGCAGGGTAGCAGAGGTAGTGAGATCCTGCGTAAAGTAGCATTTGCTTTGCAGTTTTGTTAACAGTATTTTTTCCTTTTTTTTTTCATCGTTTGGTAATTGCACTTTTCTGTTTCTTCAACTGGCACTTGCATGTGCTCAAAAGAACCGTGACCAGCATAAAAATAAAACCCCTAATATCATTAAAACCTGTCTGCCTGTGGGGCATCTCAAACACACTTTCTGTCTCTGTGTGCTTCAGTGACTCACTCACACGCCCCTTTCACACGTGGTGTTAGAGTGAGATTCACTGGCTCTGTCAAAAACATGACAGTGCGAAACAAATTGACTGAATGGATGCCACACAGTTTGCGAAGATGATGGACCTCTTGCACCAAACTCTGATGGCGGCGGTCCAGATGGGACAGGGAGGCGTGGGGGCAGACACCCCAGATCGGAGAATGCAGAGGCCAACGAAGATGACAGCAGAGAACTGTCCAGATGCATATATGGACATGTTTGAGGTCATAGCTATTGCTAGCCAATGGCCCCAGGCACAATGGGCTAGCTACCTCCTGCTGCTGACGAGAGAGGCACAGGTGGCAGCGAGAACCCTGCAGAGTTTCCTAATGTGTTTTCTCACTCGAGTAGCCCATCGTCACATTGAAGTTGAGCTGGGGGCACGAGTTTGCGCAAATGATAGGTAGTAAAAATGGAGATTGACGAAATGCTCAAGCCCGGGGTAATGGGAGGAGTGACTGGAACAGTCGAGTTGTGTTAGTGGATAAGCCAAATGGGTCAAATAGAGTTTGCATTGACTTTAGGAGGGGCAATGAAAAATCGAAGTTTGATGCTTATCTCATGCCCTGGGAAGATGAGTTAATGAAGCGTCTAGGCACAGCTCATTTTATGATGACACTGGATTTAATGAGGGGGTACTGTCAGATTCCATGTACTTCTTTTATCTAGTTATGCTCAGAGCACACTCTTAAAGTCAAGGGAGACATTTATGGAGGACACAGAGATGTTTTGAATTCCTGTAAGTGGATTGTTTGTGCACTGACTTACATATATTAGTATATCCAGACAACTTAAAGTAATCAAGAGAAATCACACAGACCCATTCAAATTTGAAGTTTTAATGAATCAGAGCAATATAAGTACTCCTTTGGTTTATTACATTTTTAAAATGAAATCGAGTGGTTACAGACCATGTTGGATCCCAGCTAATAGGCAATCTGGGTGATCCAGTGCCTTTACAGCTTTAACAGTGCTAACACTGCAATACAATTATGGTTATCACATGTTTTGCCCTTAGGCTAGACATGAAAAATGCTAAAATGCCCACAGCTAAATCCTAAAGCATCCAATACATCACGCTCGAAAGCTAAAATATAATTCCTATCCCTATAGCAATGCTTCAATATAAGTGAGACATAAATTCAAGGTCATGCTTACCTCCCAATATAGGAAGATTTGTGTAGAATATAAGTATCTGAATACGACTAAAGAGCAACAAGCTCTTCAGAGATCTCCAGGGACCAAACAGCTTGTGTTACCAAGTTGAATGATACTTGACTGTAGTCTTGCTTTGGATTTTATAGAACTTTTCCTCCTCTTCGTGTGTCAGAAGACTTAATTAAATCTAAGCACTTGATCTGTTTTGGCAGCTTTTATCTTTAAGTGAATAATATATTTAAAAAGTCCTGACAACTCCTTTTAAAATTAATTGTATATGATCTTATGTCCTCTAACTTTCTAATCTCTAAAATATGTAAGGTAATCCTCAGACTGATAACATATTTTCCGGTACCACGGAGTTCTTTAAAGCTTATTAAGATACAAGTATATATAGAGTTTTTTTTTGTTAATATATAACACTAGCTCTGTTTAATTATTCCAACTTTAGTCTAAAATATATCTCCTTCTTAACAATAAAAAATACTTTTCAGTGTGTTCAATAGGCTGGTTTCTTTTCATGTATAAATGTGTTTTAACAAACCCCTTTCTTCAGCAGTTCTTGACAACTTATAGATAAGGACTCAAGAGTTGCCACTTTCTAACCAGAGTTTACTTTTAATTAAGAAGAAACTCGACTGTAAGCACTTTCCCAAATTCACTGCATGAAGTAATATTTTCGACATAACAATATGTCCACTGATAAGAAGATGACTACATCCTAGTTCTCAATAACAAGCTCTCATTAATTTTATAGATAATATAATTAGGAAATGGACATTATACCATGAACTCTGTTTTTCTTGTATCATAAGGTACCTTTCATTAGTTCATAGACAGGATTATACAGAGCAACAACCATGAATTGAAGACAGTGTCTGATCAGCAAACCCCGCAGAGACTCATTTCCCCTTCTCTCCGAATGTCTAATGCTACCTCGTTCGGGCAGGCAAAAGCAATGGGCCCTCTTTAGTAAATCTACTCATAAGGGCTCGCAGCTCCATGCATGTATGCAGGTTATTACATTAAATCATGGCTTATATTAGATACTCTCATTTTTAGATGTAATAGTTTTCCTGTAATAATACTTATGTTCTTTATTACAGCAAAACACTTATTTTAATTTACCAAAGTTTGTTATTCTTTTTTTATTAGAGTACAATGCCTAAGAGACTCTGTGTTTCGGCTTCAAAACTGCTTCCAAAGTAAAGTTACTTCATATTCAAGTTAATTAAATGAGCTGCTAGCTTTTGCCTTTCCTCCCAAAGTTACAGGCTTTTGCACCGGTAGCTCCACCCACCCCACCCAAAAAATGGGTGGCAGCATGATAAAACAGCTGGTCAAGCCAGTTGAAAACCAAACAAAAAGGAAAAAAAGACGTAACAATTGTGATAGTATGCCTTTGTAACCTCCAGATAAATATTAATAAAACAATATAGCATCTGTGTTGTAGCTATCAAGAGACAAATTAGTTTAGTTTAACATTCTGATATGCTGTGCGTGAAACGTAACTCAAAATGACTCCTAACAATGACTGACTGTATTGTCCAGCTGAAAGACAACTTCTGTGCTCACTAACTTCAGCTTTCCCAGGTATGTATCGTTTTTGCCTGTGATCCGTTTTCAATCAACACCGATGGTGATTTATCATCCCATGCAAGACAAGTGCTTCCTGCAATTGATGAAGCAGCAACTACAACTAGCAGTGTATCTGCAGGCATCGTCGTTACTGGAAATTGAACTACCTTTGGCTCTGTTTGTGCTCTCCATGTTTGGATTTATTTACACATGTGAAGTGACTTATTCCACAATGAACACAATATTAAAAACAGATACATGAAACAGGCTGACACAAGAATCTTTGGAGCACTGCCTACATATCGCCATCACATCTATCACACCTGGTGTTCTAAAGCTGATCACAGAACGAAATTAGGCCACCTATCAGTACCCAGCTGAGGCCTCGGCTGAAACTGGAGAAGCTAAGGATCCAACCCGCGGACCGAATTCAGCAGTGAATCCCGGTCACGTGCCACCACCAACAGCAGACCCCAACATGCCGGACTCTGACTTTCAAGCCATTGGACCGGCTTCGACCTCTTCCTGTCAACTCCAGACCCAAAATATGGCCGTGCAATGTATGTGCGTTCTGACATCTCTGACGCCGTTCCAGTTTCTTCAAGTTTCTGTTATGTGATCAGTGTCGGAGGATACAAGATCGCTAATGTCTACAAACCACCCAGTGCTAGCTGGATCAACAGCATGCTTCCGTCACTCGACCCCCCCGCTGTGTACGTCGCCGACTTCAATAGTCACCATCCTGACTGGGGCTACTCAGCCCCCGACGATGATGGGGAATTACTGGTCGAATGGGCAACCAACAACGACCTGAGTTTAATCCACGACTCAAAGCAGCGTGGGACCTTTCACTCGGCTAGATGGCAGAAAGACTATTCACCAGACCTCTGCTGGGTCTCATCCACGGTAAACACCCTTTGCCAGCATCTCAAACAGTGTTAGAAGATTTCCCTCATAGTCAGCATAGACCACTGCTCATCCACCTTGGACTCCAGCTTCCGACAATATGCAGCTCACCTCAAAGACGGTGGAACCTCCGCAAAGCAAACTGGGACAAGTACAGCAAGGAACTGGATGGGAGTATTGTGACCTTTCCAGCGTGCTGTATCCCAGTCGAGGAAGCATACCACTGTTTCCAAGGAGCCATCTTCAAGGCAGCCAGTGTGTCTATCCCCTGTGGCCGCAGGCCAGTCTACACACCCTGCTTGGATGAAGAGGGCCAGGACCTCCTTGAGGAGTATGAAGCATCTCAGGATCCAGACGTAGCCGATAGTTTGATTGAATCACTCAACTCTGCAAGACGCAATCGCTGGTAAGAATTTGTAGGATCTATGAACTTCACCCATTCCAGCCGAAAAAGCTGGAGCCTTATCCGACGATTCGAAGCCCAGCAGCCTCCAGTACAAGTTTGACCTGTGGTTATACCAAAGCCATTGCCTCTCACCTGCTCCAAATGGCAAAGGCCCCACTGGAGAAATCACACCCATGTCAAGTGCGTGACGAGTGGCGCCAGTATTGTAAGCAGAAGCTACGTGAGCCTGACCAGGAACCTCTAGAGGCATTTACAATGATGGAGTTCGTGGAGGTGGTATGCAACATCAAATCAGGAACAGTCGCAGGTTATGATAATATCCTGCCAGAATTCCTGAAGCACCTCGGACCAAAGGCAAAGGCACGGCTCGTGGCATTTTACACCCGAGTTGTTCAAGAGAAGAGTATGCCACACACTTGGCGACAGGCAGAGATCATTGCCATTCTAAAGCCTGGCAAGGATCCCCTCAGTGCTGCAAGCTATCAACCAATTTCCCTACTTTCGGTGTGTTTCAAGCTACTGGTGCATTTGATCCTGCAAAGAATCAGTACGGGACTGGAACAAACCTTCATAATCGAGCAGGCAGGTTTCAGGCGAGGACGCAGCACATGCGATCAAGTTCTCGCTCTGACAACATATGTCGAAAATGGCTTCCAGAGAAACCTGAAAACAGGAACTGTTTTCCTTGATCTCACTGCTGCATACGACACGGTCTGGCATGCGGGCCTCCTGCTAAAACTCTCCAGAGTGGCTCCAAGATGGGTAGTGGAGACTATTGAACTCTTCCTCCACGATCGACGTTTCAGAGTTCACATGGGTGACATCTACAGCTCATGGAGACGCCAGGTGAATGGACTCCCACAAGGCTCTGTGCTGTCACCAACTGTTTAACGTCTACATCAATGATATGCCTGTAACACAGTCATGCAAGTTCATTTACGCGGATGATATATGTCTTGGGTCTCAAAGCGGTTCATTCACAGAGGTCGAGGTGGTTCTGAACAAGGTCCTGGAGGGCATGGCGGTATACTTTAAACAATGGCAACTGCAGCCAAGCTCAACCAAAGCAGTCTCCAGCGTCTTTCACCTCCACAATGTAAATGCCAAACGTGAGATCAACATCATCTTAAATGGGCAACGCATCCGACATGACCAGACACCGGTGTACCTCGGCGTGACTCTTGACAGAACATTAACCTACCATGATCACCTGAAAAAAATGGCAGCAAAGGTCAGTACCAGAAACAGTCTACTCTGTAAACTGGCTGATTCAAGCTGGGGTGCCAGTGCCCAGACACTGAAAACATCAGCACTTGCTCTGTGTTATTCCTCAGCCGAGTACTTTTCCCTCCAGTCTGGACGTGTTCATCCCACACAAAGCTAATTGACGTGCAGCTAAATACCACCATGCACACAATTTCAGGAAATCTACGTCCTACTCTACTTCCATGGCTGCTGGTACTTAGCAACATTCCACCTCCGCATCTTCGTCATCAGGAAGCGACAACAAAACTGCTGTTGAAAGTACAGGCAAACGACACCCTGCCACTTAACGAGGACATCTCCTCTCACCCTCAAGTACGTTTGTCATCCAGGCGACCCGTCTGGCTAGATTTACCGCCCCTGGAAATGACAGCTAATTTGGCATGGAGTGTTGAGTGGTCCACAACTGACGTTGTTAACCATTCCCTTGTAGCTGAGCCATTTGTCTGTCCCTTGGCTTCAATCTGCCCCGACGTTTGTGGACTTCGCTGAACCGCTTCAGGACAGGGCAGGGTCAATGTGCAGCCAACCTCATTCGCTGGGGTCAAGCCACCGACCCTTCCTGCAGCTGTGGAGCCCGACAAACCATGTCACACATCGTAGACGACTGCCCACTGACCAAGTTCCCCGGTGGACTCCCCTTTGCACCTTGCTGCTGATGATGCCATTCATTGGCTTGGCACGACACGCATACGATAGAAGAAAAAGAAGAAGAACTAAAGTGCAATTTTTCTCATTAATCTTGTCATAACGCAATGAAGCATTTAAAATAAAAATGTATGCTACTTTTGTATTGTAGTTTATGTTATCCTGCATTCCTGTCTGTCATATGAGGATTCCTGTACTATAGCGAGGCATAAATGTATCATCACAATCAACAAGTACTGTAATTTAGAATCAATATTGCAAAACAATACATTTTCTGCTTACTCGCAAAAAATATATGAAGGTCATACAGAGAATCCCCCATGACAGCCCCCTTGCGGTAATATTAAAATGAAGTTCCGCTCTTGCTCAGCCCTTGATACAGCCCTGCCAGGAGGCAAACAAGGCTAATACAGAGTATATTATAACATTATTCTGAGCAATGTATTTTAACAGTTTGTTTACAACATCCAGTTCATGTCAAGCAGATCAGCTCAGTTCCAACAAGATTCAAATCCCCTTTCTTTTCCAGCTCTGGGTAGCTCCCAGATTAGGTAGACCCATGTCTTAACCCTGTAGGAACAATTAAATAATTGATAATTCAGAGTTTATCTGGGTTGATTACTTTTCTTATTAATGATATTTAATTGACATGTTACTAAGATTGTGGATTTACTAAGATCGAGGATTTATTATGAACACGCATACACACTCTAGACACAAGGAATGTTTAATCACTAGTACTATTTTATTAAGTACACAAATATGAACCGTTTGAGTAGTACGAACGTACTGGTACGTTATGCATATTTTGAGCTTTGAACTTGAACTTTGAACTTACTGAGTCTACAAAACTGCTGATAATCTGATATTGTAACACTAGGTGTCTGTAACACCTTGTAGTGATCTCTTGTGCCATCTGCCAGATATTTACGGAATAACACACAACAAACCCAGTCATAAAATGTCAACAATGTCTGGAAAATGGCGAGAAATGCTCTGTGGGAAAGAAGTATTTGAATTTATATTGAATTCTGATTCCAGTTTAAATTCTTCTACTGAATCAGGTGTTGGTGAAAACATCAGTGAAGAATATTTACCTTCAACATTGAATGGTCCAAGCTCAGACAACGTGACAAGGATCACTGACCTACATTTTCCTCACTGCCTTCACCCTCACCACGTGTACCTCTCTCTCTCTCTCTCTCTCTCTCTCTCTCTCTCTCTCTCTCTCTCTCTCGTTTTTTCGGGATGTGTTGTTGTTGATCCTGGTTGTTGTTTATTGATTAACTTTTATTTTTGTCAAAACCTTTCTTGTGACAAAACAACAATTAATTTTTATTTTTTTGTTTATTTACTGTAAGAAATAGTTGTTTACATATTTTCATTGTAAAATAAATTGCTAATAGGCCTACTAACAAATGTGTCGATGTGAGGATTATAAATATGAATAATTATGAAAAATTAATAAAAAACAACTCACTCCAGTGGGCCCATCAAAACATTCTAAAACTCACTGCTCAAAGGGTTAAACAGAAATCAGAAAAGTCAGAAAGTAAATCTCTTAGTCTCTAAGCACCAGACACAAGTCAAAAGCTCTCACTGCATTCATGCTGGCTAGCAGGCAATTGGAATATGACACCACCTGTCTCCTCACACAAAGCAGCCACTGCAACAGCTCGAGCAAGCTGTGACATAGCTAGTAAACTGCTCACACATATACACACACACGCCCACATATAAGCACAGAGTACATCTGAGATAATGCAGACAATCTCAGACTATATCACATTAAGCTTATTAATGGAATACAGATTAAAGATATGGCAAGTTTACTTTTAAATAAATTTGTCATACAACAATATGAGATAGATTACTTGTAGTTACTTTATCAAGTTTCACTAAGTTAATTCACATGCAAAGTGTGCAAACTAAATAATTAACAGTTCAGTTCTAGTCAATTCTCAGTCTCGTTGCTTATGCCTCAGTTTGCTTCCTCTTCTTGAGTCTGTTTTCAGGCAGTCCTGGAGTTTCAACTTCACTTAGCAGAGTGACAGTACCTTGTTTAGCATTCGACATGGAGTGCAAAATGTTTAATTTTGCTTGGATACTTCACTATTTCCTCAACCAGAAACTGTAATACTGTAAATTTACAGTATAATCGTAAATCTCGAAAAACTACTCACTTCTAAATCTTTTGTAGTCATTTTTGTATTACTTTAGTATAAATACATGTTCATTTGGATTCATATGTTTTTTTTTCTGACTTTATATGGACGAAAAGACACAAAAGCACCCGTTTTCACATTGGAAATAGTGATATTTTGAAATTTACCTGTCCTGGTCACAAAAGCAAAGTTTGTGGGGAATAATAGCCATTTTCTATACTTTTGAAGCATAAGCAATTAGGAAATAACACTTACTACCCAGGAACATAAATAAATAAATAAATAAATTGTTACACGGTGTAATTAACCATTTTTAAAAAAAAAATATTTTAAACTTTATGTATTTTTTTTTTATTTCTTATAGTTAGTTTTGTTTACATACATTGTTATTTTATATTTTATATATGTTTTAGGATGAATATTCATTATTTAGTTCTTCTTCTTCTTCTTCTTCTTCTTCTTCTTCTTCTTCTTCTTCTTGTGTGTAAAGGACAGAGACGTTATTTAACTTTAGGCTGGCTGCATATTTGTCTGCTGCTGCAGGCTCATGCTTATCTGCTGTTGCAGGCTACTCTGCAGGCTGATCCATGAGAAGGTTAAGGGAGAGAGATAGAGAGAGAGAGAATTGGGCTGGATTGCCCAGATAAATTAACTGGAGATTGAAAGCACTGGGCAAGGAGCTGAAAAGCTGGCACAGCTGCAGTGGCTAGAGCTGCTTTGGATGTGGTGGACTGCACAGCTGACTGGGGCTGCACAGCTGAGCGGGACTGCACCTTGGAAGAGGAAGGACAGGCTCTTGATGCTCCCGGGGTAGGAAAGACCGGATTAGCTGATTGGGACTCACGCAGGAGGAGGAACATTGCTTTACTGTCGGTACATGCTGGTATGGATATTCTGAGATTGAATAATGATTTATGTAACTTGTTGGTTGGCCTATCTTTGAAGACGAGGCAGCTTGAAGATGGATTAGACAGAGTGGATCTCTTACCATGGCGGGGTTGAGGAATGGTGGATCTGGAGCAGATGAGATGTCTGGAAACCACAAGGCACTCAGATTGTCTCTGAAATCCAATGGAGGAGAGGTACCGGGCGGAATTTCTATGCTTGATTGAAGCGAAATAGCTGATAGTGGGATAGCAAGTAGGTGGTATTTTTTATTTGTTTTATTTTATTTTTTAAACAGCTTTGGCTAAGGTTTACACTTATGGCAAAAGCTCCTGAATGTTTGATTGGGTCCCAGCTTCAGGACTATCTGTCTTCTTCTACCCTTCTAGGTTCTTTTCAGTCTGATTTTCACCTCTTCCATGGTACTGAGATGGATCTGCTGTGTGTTGTTGGCGACCTTTTGAAGACCTTGGATGCTGGGATTGCTGCGGTTCTCATCCTACTTGATCTCTCAGTGGCCTTCAACACCATTGATCGTGGGATCTTACTTGACCACCTGGAAAACTGCTTTGGTATTGCTGGTCTAGCTTTGTCTTTATGTAAGTCTTTTCTTACCAACCGTACCGGTAGGCTGTCAGTAGGTTCCAATGTGTCATCGCTGTTGTTGCTCAAATATGGGGTTCCTCAAGGATCTACTCTTTCTCCCATTTTATTCAATCTTTATATAGAGCCCCTGGAGGAAATCATTGAGGCATGTGGACACCAGTAACACTAGTATGCTGATGACACACAGCTGTATGTGCGTGTCTCAGGCAATGTGGAGGAGTTGAGGTTTGAACTGAAGTGCTGCCTTTCAAAGATGGGTACCTGGCTTAATTTAAATTGGCTGAAACTCAACCTTTCAAAAACAGAAGTTTTACTATTAGGATCGACAGCGAACCTCAAGAAGCTCGAGAATAATTTTATCCCTCCGAATATTAATGGAACCACACATATTCTAGTTACTAAAGCTAGGAACTTGGAAGTGATTATTGATAACTACCTTTCATTTATCCCCCAAATTAACCAGGTGCTTAGTTCTTCTACCACGCTCTTGCGTAATTTAAAAGTTATTAAACCATTTTTGCAAGGTTCCCTTTTATCAGACAGTTTTACAAACACTTTTAAGCCCATAGATGGACTACTGCAACTTCCTTTATTCAGGCCTTCCTGTGGTCCAGCTTAATAGACTTCAGAGGATTCAAAACATGGCAGCTCGGCTTGTGTCTGGGACTCCGCTGTGCCCCCACATCACTCCAGGTCTGAGGGAGCTACACTGGCTTCCCAGCCCATGAGAGAATTGATATCAAGATCCTTTTCACTGTTTATAAAGCATTAAATGGAGTTGGGCTATCCTCTCTTCAAGCTATTCTTCCTGTTAGAATCAATAGTAGGAATTTAAGTTCAAATGATTCCCTCCATATTTCTCCTCCTTTTTTCTCTCGAGTTAATTTGGGAGACCTCACCTTCCAGGCTAGAGCAGCTAGAAGCTTTTAAAAACTTTGCTTTATCAAAGAATATTTGAGTAACTTTAGAGAGCTGGAATGGTTTTTAATAATGTAACCTTTTGCAGTCTATTTATTCAGCGGCCGTCAGATGCGTCATGTCCAATTTATTTTCACACAAGCTGTTTATTTTACACACACTGTTTAAAATATATATTTTTTCACAGTAAAACAGGTTTAAAAGGCACTGAATTGCAAAAGGTACTGAATTGCACACAGTACTGCATCTCCAGTCAAGCACCACCCATTGTTTGCTGTATTTTTCACATACCTCTTTATAGACATGCATACAGATAAATCCTTTCCTGATCACTCATTTTATCTTCTCAAAAAGCTCTGCAAATGTCAGTGATATTCTTTGAGCGCTGGATGCAGAAGCAGCTATCTCTGTGTTATGGAGGTTCATGAGGCTATCAGATACGCCCTTTTTTTCAGCTTCATTCGTCTCCTATCGGTCTCACTTGGCCATTAAAAGGTTTTCTTGGCTTTTTCCAGAGAAAAAACTACTAGAGAAAACTACTACAGAGAAATAACTACTACTGTGCTTTTTGTCTTTTTGATGATGTCAGGCAAGGTCCGACAACGGACAGGAAAAGGAAAATTGTAATGTCGGACCTGGTCCAATATAGAAACGCAAAGGGTTAATACATGATTTGAAAGTGTATCATTTTGTGGACTATATTTACATTGTTCTGTACTGTGTGTTTTATACTATTTATGATGTACAATGTTTTTATCACATGGTACTCTCTGTTTAATGATTTTAATGTCTTTTGCCTTGTGCAGCGCTCCAATGCCAATTGACGAGTGGCGCTATATAAAAAAGTTAAATAAATAAATCAGCCCCTGATCGGGACATGGGGTTGGTGGTCGGTGTTGTGGTGGAGGTTGTCCCTTCACCTCCTCCTTCAGCCATGGGAATGCTGGCAGCGGTAACGCTGGCAGCGGCACTGTTGGCGGTGCACTCCGGTAGTGACCTCACAGACAAGGCACCAACTTGAGGCCTCGCAAGTGCTGAGGTAGGTGTCCTAGTTGACCTCCTCCTCTGGCTCTCGGGCAAGCATCCACTCCCTCTCTGTCCCTCATCTGCCTCTGGGACTGGCCACTGCTCTCCTTTTTCCTTCTCCGAGCAAGTGGAAAATCCCCCTGGCAGTGGAGACGGCAGTAGCTGTTGGGCTACCAGACGAAACCAATCAGTTGGCTGTCCAACCTCACCCTCCATGAAGCCTTTTATTTATTTTTTATTTTACTTTTTAAACTGCCGTCCTGGGGCTCCCGAGTGGCACTTCCGGTAGTGGTTAGGTCGACTGGGAAGTCCTTGGCTCACTGCACACTAGCAACCCCTGTGACTTTCCCATTGACTTCAATGCATTCTCAAACTAATGACATAAAATGCCCCCCTAATCTCATGCCCAAATATACTCTCAAAAAATGGACTGCCATAGGAGGGCTGTACTGTCCCTTGGAGAAAAGTATATTAACATGAAGGGACATTAGTTTTCCACAGTAATACAGTATATCCAGTCCAAAAATCTTTTATTAAACCTCGAAAGACTGCTTTATCTGCATTTGATTTTCAGATGGATTTTTTTTTTTTTAAATTTAGAGGTCAAATTATTTTACCCCCGATCATCTCCCTGAATATAGAATGTCCAATGATGTCCCCTCACCACTGCAATTCCATACACAGCTCAGGAGAACTGAAGGGTTAGTTGAAGTCCTCTGATCCCATAATTGCCAGAGCCAATGCAATGCTCCATCTGGAATCTCCAGAGAAGAGCGGTGACTTTGCACAGCCAGGAACCTGAACTCCCATGACTATTCTCACCCTGCAGATCATGCAACTGTGCTTTTAGCAGGAGAGCCACTCGGGTACCCTCCAGATGAATCTTAAAACCAAGATTTAATAAACATATGTACTGTATATTTTTTCAGATGAACTCTTGTTTGACTGACCAGATGATTTGTAATTCATGTATAGATTGGGGTTATGAAAGCGTATGTTAGTTTACTACACTCAATGACTGGTATTAGAGCTTTGCTTGACAGAAAGTTCTGTGCAATATGAGGAAAGTTCTATGTTTTTTTATATATATAAACTTTGTTTTCAGTAGAAAAAGAACATTTTCCATATTTTAAACTGAACCTAGAAGGAAAACACATTCGAATGCAATTGTGCTTTTACCTAGAGACATACTGACATGGTGAATAATGTAAGCAGGATTGTCAGAATGTGTTGCGGCATACAGCACAGCGCACAATACTTGCTGAAGGCTCCTCAGGCAGTACTGCAATATTTATATCATAATATACAGTAGGAGAGAATTGTACTTTATCATTTTGTTTAGTTTCATAGCTTTCATACTGTCACATGTTACAAACTGTCATGTTCCTTTGTTTTGAAATTCGGGTGGTGACGTCAGTGTCGTTCACTCATAACAGCCAGATTTGGTGTGCTATACTGCATGATACATCCAAGACTGTGGCAAAGTGACTGGTAAAGGGAACAGGCGTAGCGGTGATGCGGTGCAGGAGTGATAGGCAGACAATGCTACTTCCGTGAATTCATGTTTATTTATATTCCAGGTCTGGTGACCGTCAAATAATAAATCCCCGGCAATACACAACAATGTGTAAAGCACAGGGATAACAAAACAGGGCACAGTCCCGAACAAAAACAAAAGACGCGGTCACCAGTCTTAGGTGAGTGCAGACGTGCAAGTGTTCGGTGCAGACACAGGTTGTGTGGAGTGCAGTGGTGCTCCAGATCAAGCTGACCCTGGCTATAGCTCCGGAGGTGTGCTTAACTGTCTATTAGTGAACACAAAAACAGACAATTATACGGACAGACACAATAACAATAACATAATTCACTCTGAGAGCTCCTCTCTCAGTCCTTCTCTCTCCCACCGTTTAACCCAAACGAAGGAAAAGATCAGCGTTACCCTGACCCCTATGTTTACTCCCACATGACATCTAGGTAAACGGTTGCAGCTGCCTTATTACTTGCAGCGGCCCCTCGTTTACCTTTCAGGTCAATATGGTCTTCCAACAGTCTCTCGCTTTTTTCCAGGCTGACCGACTTCCCGGTCCCTGAAACGAACTGTCAGGTCAGCCCTTCCAGATTCTCTTACTGTCCTTTAGCGCCCTCACAGGTCAGGAGGTAGACTTATCACCAGAACTCATTGTATTTCTGTCACAAGGACCTATGTGGGTTCTAATTGGGTATCGCAACATGAATAATGGATGACATCAAGTAACCAGTAGGGACAACCCTTAAAAAAAGTTTACCACAGTAAAAAATACCAAAGTGAAATGAAGCATAGTGAAAGCATGGTAAACCATAGGTAAAAATGGCAAATATTAGAAAGTTATGGTAAAGCATATTAAAACATAAAACCAGAGTCAGCTATGGTAAATGCATAGTTTAACCATGTGAAAAGCATGGGAAAACTGCAAAAATACCAGGGTAAACCTTTATAAGGGAAAGGCCCAAGCTGTTTATTTGTATTTTGGAATTATTGACACATTGTTTTTTTTTGTATTCTCTTCAATAACTCCTACCCACTCAAATATCACCTGTTATCTGATTATGCTTCCACAGTTATGTCACAGACACTTGCTCATGTACTGTAGTGGCTTCATTCAGTTTGTCTATTGTAACAGGTGAGCCTTTGCTCAATGCTCTGCCGTCTGTGTCTTGTTGAAAATTTAAATTTGCATAACATTTAAGGTCTTTTTTTCCTAATAACTGTGACCTTCAAGTCCACTGCAAATCTACTATTAGTGGTCTAATGTCCCATGGTTTTTGTTTCATCTCCACTGAGTATCAGCTTATTTTCCTTTAGTCAATTATTCACTCTGTCAAAAATCACAGAGGAGTCAGTTTTTATTAACTTTGCCTTGTCTTACCCCTGAGTGACATTTGGGCTGAGTCGTCTTTGAGTTCAAAACTACCAAGCTTTTGTAATTAAGGTAAACAAGACACAGTCCTGAATCTCTTATCATACTGCTTTCATGAAGCACATTTATTGGACAGTAATACAACCTTTTAAATTAATTAAAAGACTTGACCACTTCATCAGAAATGTTGTCTTTATCAGACAACAAATAGCCTTGTAAACTTTACTATTAATCCACAGCTTATGATAGAGGAATAGATTAATGCAGTATAGAATGATTAGATTCTTTAGCCCAGGAACTTCAGTCAGAGGTCAACCAGGGACATGTGATGGAGGACAACAACCCCCAAGAAGGGAGATACATTTGCAAAGGAGACAGTGAAGAGGCAGGGGAGAAAGTCTTCCAGAGTTGTCTTGTTCATGATAAGATTGATTAGCTAATATTATTTAGGGAAGGGGGCTGGGCCTTGCCCCTAGAAATAAAGCAAGCTTCAAACAGCTCTATAATGTAATACATTTTTGTGCAGCACTGATAAACAGTATATAAATGAAAAATATATTTACACTTGTGAACCATCTGCAGCAAACCGAATGGTAGCACTTATACAATTATAGATTTGCAAACATAAAATGCAATTTATATATTAAAAAAAAAAAAAAAAATGTCTAAAAGTTTGGGGTTTTGTCAGTATGTTACAGTCCACATTTAGTAGTAAGCGGTACACAGTACATAGTAACAATAATAAACAAATCAGGTGGATCAAAAATTCAGTCACCTGAGGAAAAGTTATTATATCTACAAACAGTTATTAGCCCTATTCCATGACTGGTCCCATTTCATTGCAAAGATCAGTATGAAAGCTGTGTAGCTGTGTGGCTGAATCTTTCAAAACCTTTTTCCTAACTCTGTCCCCCCTTTTTCTGTTGGGCTTATCCAAAAGGATAAACAGAGGTGAGTTTATATGTTAATCAAGGAGAGAGGAGGGGAGAATGCAAAAGAAAATCTAATTTAAAAAAGTACAAAAGAATGATCTATTTTAGGCATAATTGGTACATTTTACAATTTAATCATCATAAGATCTGCCACCGTGCTCACCTGGTTTCCTCCCACTGATGCACTTAATCAACAGTGGTGGAGGGAGCCAGCTTGAGCTGTGGTTACACAGTCATTTGTCATTGAGGAAGCAGCGGAGAAGAGCTCTGTCTCACTAATAGCATTATTTGTTATTCCGACACCAGGCAGATGCATTCTAATGCAATCCTAAACATAATGCAATACCTAAGAGAGATACAGATAGTAATTGTAAGTTGTGTGAGTTCCTTCATAATAACACCTGGCATCCCACGGATACTCTGACCTTCCAAAAGATGGCCGAGGGAGGTAGAAAGAACGACGATTTTTCCAGTGACATTTTTTTAAATATTTGTCATACAGTGCTGTAACTAGCTGCTTCATAGGCCAAGAAGCCTGAGAAGCCATCACAAATACCTTTACATCATTATTGAGGTTCTGAATGGCAGGCAAACACTGTAAGAGCCTGGTTTTTCTAGTAGAATGTGCCCCAACTAGTAATAGAGACACAACAGACGTCTTTTGAAAGCTTAAACCCAGGGGATTTAATTCAAACCTGTTGTCCTTAGTCTAATTCTGCTGGTTTGATATTTACACCGGGCCCACTGAATTATATGAAATTGAGTTTCAATTTAAGAATAACTTGTATACCTTACCTTAGTGTACCAAAATTGGTCACAAATGAATCAAATACATATAAACTGCCTGGTAATACAATCTGTCTGCCCGAGATGCAAACTAGGTTGATCATATGGTGTGAAATGTGATCTCTGCAGCATTATAATGCTGTGGAAATAGCACAATTACAGTGGGTACACAATGAGCAGGTGGCACAGAGCAAGGACTATTAGTTGTTTTCTCCAAGACATCGGTCACCAGAGTGTATCAGCATTGGAAAAACCAACACCAAGACAGGCAGCTGTGTTAGCTAGTAATTAGTGACAGAGAAAGGGAAATGATGATTAGAAAGTCTATATTTTCTAATGTTAATGACTAAATTGCTTAATATCCCTCAAGCCACAGTCCAGCACCTTGTGGTCTATGCCACATTTTGTCAACGCTGTGATCAAAGTACAGGTCCTACAGGCAGTAATAAAGTGGCCAGGTGGAGTGCAACACAATGCACAAGGTGGAGTGCAATCACAATGCACATATTGATATATATATATATATATATATATATATATATATATATAATATATATATATATATATATATATAGTTTACCTGTACATTACAGAACATTCTAGATACATCATCAACTTAAGAAAAAAAATAAAAAAACTGGTGTTAACTTAGCAGTGTAATGTTTATTTATTAATGAACAGATTGTGCACAGTATGTGCATGTATTTTAAAAGACTTGTCAGATGTCTATATAAGGTTAGAATAGCATTTTAGTTGTCATCAGTCAGTTTTTTTTTCACGACTCTGACTGCAGTTATTACTTTGGAACATGAACAGCTTCGCACACAACCCCCTCAGTACAGTCATTCATTCACAAAGCCCAGGAAGTGCCCTTTCATTCTCTTCGTCATTGTTAACGTCTGCACAAGTTGTTTGTATTTCTTGGTGTCATTCAGTCAGTCTCTGCTCAATTACACAATCAACCCACTTATAGCTGCTGTCTGACAGCAATTCACCCTGTGTTCTAAATGACGTTAAGCTGCATTAAGAAAAGGGAAAAAAAAATATAACACCTACGGACTGCACGACAGAACAGAATTACAATTAGAGGGAACTATTCTCATAAATCAGGTTTTACAATGCTTTGAACATTTCCACAAGTAAATCCACTCTAGGTTTAATGGTAAAGTTTCCCCTTCCTGATCTTTGCTGGCATTTCATATTGTCTCTTGTGTAAATGCATAAATATGGTGTTTTGTTGCTAGTGTTGTCGTGTTTGTTTTTTGTGCACTGTTGTAATGAATTCTGACCCCTGTCGGTAAGATGAGGTTAAAAGTTCTATAACCCCTCCTGCAGACAAGCCTCCTTTGCACAGTGGTTAAGACACTCGCTTGTACTGTGTGAGGTCACTGCCATATTACACTAGATTTGTGTGACTCACAATGCTTCTGGGAGGAAAAAAACATACAGGAAATGCCACTGATAAGTCAAAGAGAGCAATACATGAAGGACCATAAAGGACAAGCAAATATTTAGACACAATGTAGGAAAATACGCCTGGAACATGACACAAAATATGTGTAAATAGACTTACACATATTACTAATATTAATATTACATCATTGCAACTGAAACTTTTACAACAGAAATGCAGCTTTCATATATGACCAAATACATTTCAACGATTCTGTCTCCATTACAAGGCAATTGTACTTGCATAGCAGTGTGTGCTACATGTTGCATGTGTTTATTTTATATCCATGCCCAGCTATATGTTTACTAGCAATCAGGAATATTGCAGTCTTTCACTAAATACACTATCAGCTCTGCTATAAAGCATTCCCAGTTTCCACCACAAGAGGCCCCCCCTGCCATTCAGAAACACAGAACCTACAGTGAAATAAAAACAAGTGCTGGCTGAGAAGAGACAAGATCAGCCTAGGAATCTTTCAGAGCATACAATAGATTTAACTTCAGCACTCAATGAAGGAATGGTTTGCCAAATGCTAAACTAGACCTAGAAGAATGTGGCAGAGCTGTGTGTTGTGGACTATCTGTCACATGCAGCATACAGTAAGTGCTACTGAAGGCAGCCCCTGTATACTGCCTAAATCCCCAAATCATTTTATTATTTTTTTTAATATACCAACTGCTTTACAAAATTGTTGCAGTCAGACAAGACAGCAGTTGAAAACCCTGAGCTAAATTCTTGTTGCATGACACACAGCCTTTCATCTGTCATTAGAGTTCCTGGGCACCTTTTAAACAGTCAATTATAAAACTTGTGTCAAAAGTGAAGAGACAGCCAGCAGACCAATGGACTAATTGCATGTGTGGCTTCCCTAGGGTAGAAGCCCCAACTGTAGCCAGTGCCTGAGATTAGTACAGCTCAGAGGCATGCTCTCTAACCAGCCTGGCCCACTCCTCAGCAGCAGGCACCATTCATGTTTAGAAATGATTATCAAAGATGTCCCAGGAGAGGAACATACAGGGTACAAGAAGTACCTTCAGTACAGAACATAGCACTCTACCGTTACAAAGGCACCCATAAGAAAGGTGCAGCAATGGTTACTTTTTAAAAAAAAAATTGAATCGCCAATGATTTAACCCCTGATTTTCTCCAAATTTGGAATGCCCAATTATTATTATTATTATTATTATTATTATTATTATTATTATTATTATTATTTCTCCTTCACCGAAGTGATTCCCACATAGCTCAGGGACCCGAGGCTCAGCGGGCGTCATCCAATCCCATGGGCCAATCGCCGCCTTTTTACATCCAGGAACTCGAGAGCAGATGTCCGCAGGCTACCGGCCTCTGGAGGACAAAGACCAGCCTAGCAAATCTCTGCCTCTTAGCTCACTCGGTGCCTGACCTGTAGGGGTCACCGCAGAGTGGTGAGGACAAAGAGTCGGATCCCATCTCCCCAACCCCAACAGATTCCCAGCAAAGACCGGCTGCATCGAACAACCAGGATTCAAACTTGCAATCTCTGGTTGTACGCGCAGCAGTACTTTTATGAGGGGAGCCATTCGGGGACACCCCTAACAATGGTTACTTCTAAAGCATCCAAGGGAAGAAACCATGGCTGTGGGGAAACTGTTATGCATATGTTCTAAGTGTTATCTACATGGGATCAATGTAACCTATAGCTACCTGAATGTACAGTACTGTATATACGGTGCCTATAGAAAGTCTACACCCCCTTGAACTTTTTCACATTTTGTTGTGTCAGTGCGTGACAGTTTCATACATTTAAATGAGCATTTTTTCCCCCACTTATCTACACACCATGCTCCACACTGTTAAGGGGAAAAAAGTTTTTAGTTAGAAAAAAATTATATATAAAATACAAAACTGAAAGATCATAATTGGATAAGTCTCTACCCCCCTGAGTTAATACTTGGTAGACGCACCTTTGGCAGCAATTACAGCTGTGTGTCTGTTGGGATAGGTCTCTACCAACTTTGCACACCTAGATTTGACAATATTTGACCATTCTTCTTTACAAAACTGTTCAAGCTCTGTCAAGTTCATCTGGAAGTGCTGATGGACAGCAATCTTCAAGCCTTGCCACAAATTTTTTATCGGATCTAGGTCGGGGCTCTGACTGGGCCATTCAAGGACATTTACTTTTTGTTCCTTTGCTTCTCCAGTGTAGCTTTGGCTGTGTGCTTTGGGTCATTGTTTTGCTGAAAGGTGAACTTCTGTCCCAGTTTCAGCATTTTTGCAGAGGACAGTAGGTTTTCCTCAACGACTTCTCTGTATTCTGCTCCATTCATTTTCCCTTCTATTCTGACAAGTGCCCCAGTCCCTGCCGATGAGATACATCCCCATAACATGATGCTGCCACCACCATGCCTCACAGTAGGGATGGTGTTCTTTGGGTGATGTGCTGTGTTGAGTTTGCGCCAAACATAATACTTTGCAATTTTCCAAAAGGTTCCATTTTAGTTTCATCAGGCGACAAAACATTTTGCCACATGGCTACAGAAGTGTTTGTTTGCATACTTCAAACGGGATTCAAGGTGAGCTTTCTTGAGTAATGGCTTCCTTCAGGCCAGATTTGTAGAGTGTTTGGGATATTGTTGTCACATGCACACTTTGACCAGTCTTGGCCATAAAAGCCTGTAGCTCTTGCAAAGTTGCCATTGGCCTCTTGGCAGCCTCTTTGATCAGCCTCCTTCTTGCTCGGTCATAAAGTTTGGAGGGATGATCTGATCTAGGCAGGGTCTTGGTGGTGCCATACACCTTCCACTTCTTAATAATCATCTTGACCGTGCTCCAAGGGATATTCAAGATCTTTGATGTTTTTTTATACCCATCCCCTAATCTGTGCCTTTCAACAACTTTGTCCCGAAGTTCTTTTGAAAGCGTCTTGGTGCTCATGGTTGAATCTTTGCTTTGAAATGCACTACCCAGCAGAGGGAACCTACAGGACCTGCTAAATTTATCCTGAAATCATGTGAATCACTACAATTTAACACAGGTGGAGGCCACTTCACTTGGTGTGTGATTTTGAAGGCAATTGGGTAAACCTGAGCTAATTTAGGATTGCTATCACAAGGTGGGTGGACACTTATTCAACTAAGCTATTTCAATTTTTATTTTTAATTAATTTTCTACAAATTTCTAAAATATTTTTTTCACTTGGAAGTTGTGGGGTAGGATGTGTAGATAAATGAAAAAAACAAACAAACAATTTTAATGCATTTTAATTCCAGACTATAAGGCAACAAAAGGTTAAAATTTTGAAAGGAGGTGTAGACTTTCTATAGGCACTGTAGTACTAGTCACTATTTCAAAACAAATGCATTGAAATGTTGTTTCATAACACTTTCCTAAAGATAATTTTTTACATTGGAATAAAGAAAATTCCAGAATGAAATGCTATTTGAACACAAGGGACTGGCTATCTTTTAAATCAGTTTTGTATTCCTACTGGCAGAAACACCAGACACACGTTCCTAAAAAGAATGAGTCAGAAATTACAGAGCTTTATTAGACTGTGTGACCCAGATGGCTTGTGCTGACGTCAGCCCAGGACTTTGAGAGACACAGTATGGTGAGTGAAGCTTTACTGCAAAACAAAATGATTAAACAAAACAAAACACTAAACAAACAAAACGGCAAGTTGGCCAAAATAAACAAACAAAAACCAGCAAACTAACTCCAAAACCAGTATTGTGCTGGTCCTCCATCTAGACTAGCAATTGTTTTATAATTTATATTTGTTTCTCCCGACTCTCACCCGTTCTACACAGCAAACACACCAACCTTGAGTGTGACATCTGTGACTGCTTTTATGCAGCTGTGCCGGGACTCAATTATTCAATTGAATACGGACACAGTCTGCATGTGAACTACTTTACACACCCTTGCCCAAATACATACATACTTATAAACAATAACACACCACGTAAAACATAAGTCAATGTAACAGGCAGAGGCTGGGTGCAAACTGGAGACCATGCATACAGCAAGCAAGTCTCTTAACCACTATGCAAAGGAGTCAGCCTTGTATGGATTCTTGGTTGTAGGGTTTAAAATCTCATCTCTTCTCACCACCTGGTATCCATAATGGCAGTGGTGTGGTACAGCCATACACCTTGCCTATGGGTCCTGTAGGTCATTGGTAACATGTACAGTAGTTCTGGATATGTTAGCAGACATATCCCTAACACTTCTATTTACAGTACATGGAATTTAAAGGAGTTGGGTGAGGAGCAGATACACATGCATAACATAGGAGCTAATTACACTTAATATTCTCCGATCATATGATATGTGAATTCCATCAATAAACATTCTCCATGAATCTGGATGATAGGGCAGGACTGTGATGGCTGTGAGTACAGGATGCAAGATGCATTACTGATGTTCTTTAGGAACCTGCCTGTCTGAGTCTCCACTATGCCTGTGATCAGAGGCGCGCTGGGGGGAGTAGTGACAGATCACACATGTGTGTCAAGACAGGTCGATCCTAGCACTGGGGACTTTAACATTCTTTGGTACTTTCAGATTCACTGCACTAAGCAGCACTGTTAGGCACAGAGTGAGAGGTTCTCTCTGTCTTTTGACAAGTGGGTCTGTAGATGAAATGGTTTAATGGAAAGAAAAATGATACTGCCCTACAACAATTACATTCCAGCACATCGGCAAAGCTGAAGGTAAATGGCCTTTTTTTATTCAGAAAGGTAATGGATTGACACTACAGATGGAAGGATAGCATTGTGTTTTGATCCATATCAGATACAATGAAGGCTGCAGGTGAGGCTGGTTGTCCTGAGCACATTAGACACAAATATTTGAGTAAAGGATGCTATGTTTCATTAAAACCAATGATTCAGTATCATAAGCTAATCGGCTTCCAGTTTTAGTGGGCATTAGACAGTAGATGCCCATTGGAATGTCACCGCATCACCCATGAATCAAATTTAAAATCAGTCCAAGCAAGTAACAGCTGTTTCATTTTGAATTGCTGTATTTTTAAGCTTATTGTAAAAATTGTCATATAGGTCGTTCCCCCCCTTTTTGAGACTTCAATTTTCTGGAAACTTTAATTTTATTTAAAATTTTAATTTTTTTATTTTTGCAATTTATTCTTTTTCTACATGCACAACACCGATAAATAATAAAACAAAGATACACAGGTTTAGTTTCAAAATAACTCTTATCTGCAACATTTTAATCTATTAATAAGTTTACAGTGTTGTTTTTCATTTTTAGTTAAACTGCTAGAAACTATTCATTTTTTAAATTTAAAAAGTAATAACTAACAGAGTGTAAAATCAAGTTATATATTGCACATCACATCTGTACTAAACCACAGGTATTTTATTATAGCTTATCAACTACCCAAACAAATTCAAAAGGACAGCTTTGCTTTACTGAACATTTCTTCCCAAAACCATACTTAGAAAATAGTTCCCGCTCCACTAGCTTTTACAAATTCATTGTATTCATTCATATTTAAAAGAAAAGTATTAAACAGTACTGCTTCATCAATTAAAAAGAGGAAAAAAAACATAAACTAAATCATGCACCATTTAATAACCATAAAGAAAACATTTTTGTGTGAGCCATAACCATGGCTGTAGTAATCCCATTGTGGCAATGGTACAGTAGTTTAATATTAGACACATCGGCACATGCGTCGTTCCTCCCTTATAAGGGCCCTGCAGAAATGCCTAGAAAATCAACTTATTCAATGTTTTTTACAGGTAGTTCACATCTAGTGGATAGTAAATACTAAAACAAAGACAACAATTGTTCTAAATGTCTTATTATCCACCAAAATCAGCCAATCAGTAGTTTGCACCGACGAAAGCAACCAGTCCTTTACCTGCAACTGCTGGGTCAGCCAATCACAATAATATTGCTCCATTTATTTATCTGGCATAGTTCAGATAAACTATAAGCAGCCCTGACAAGTAAAAAAGTAGTATTTGTTTAGTAAAGTTATAAATTTTTTCTAATTATTTGTGTGATCCTTTATGAACATTTCCTAAAGCTTTTCTCAGCTGAAGGGTACCTGGTGAATCATTGCAACTTCAACGTAAATGTAAGTTTTTTTAAGAAAATAATGAGAAAATAATTTTCTAATAGTGATAGTGCCCTCTCGATGAAGGGGCGCATACTGGTCAACTACCACACAGTAGAGCCTTCATTGACAGGCACGATCGCTTAAATATCAATGATGTTTGCAAGAGGGTATGTCATCGTAAAGAAAGTTTTTTTGTGATAAGGAATAAGGTGTATGCAAGTGCTGCAGATTTCACTGAAGAATGAGAAACTGAAAATAAAAAGCAAAACTCGCTGGTCTTTAAGGCCAGGATGCACCATAAAGGTTCCCTTCTAAGGCTTATGGGGAGTTTCAGGACCTTGGATAGCAGCAGCCAGTAGGGAAAGCTCTGTGCAGTGCAAGCTTCTAGGCAAGGCTGACTGCTCCAACAGCCATTTAGAATTACCTCTCTATCAGATCAGACAGACAACATCTAGACCTGGGATAGATTCTTTCGGCACAATGTTGTATTTATGTTCTTGTTATTCGTTGAGTGAAAGTATGAGGGCCACACTACTACAGTCGGCACCATCAGATAAAATAACCTGCATGTCTACTGATTATTTCCCTGGGTAAAATGTCAGCTGTGAAAACAAGGCACGTGATCAAATCATGAACATATCTGAATTCAGTAACTTAAACAATATCCACAAGCACTGAAAAAATTGCCAACTATAAATTGAGAATTGAAATGCCTTTTCACTCAAGCACTCTTGAAGGTGTTTAATAATAACAATACAAATAATAACATTAATAATATAGGTCATGATTCGCTGAACCTTAGCAGCTACACTCAATAGCAGAAACCCGACTACTGCAGTTCGTCTTATACGACGACCCAACCACTCAGTCATCTCTTATAACCAGATATCACTTTTAAAGGACTCATCACGATGCAATGGGTCCAAAAAGAATGGAATGAAAGTGCTGATCAAGTCTGTCTGTCTGTTCAAGGAGCCTTTGCAAGGACTTTAAAACCATATCAGTTAACAGACAGGTAGCATGTTAATCATGTGTGCTTTCCCTTGCCTGTTATTTAACCAGGCGCTTATCCTGACTTCACAGTGAATGCTTTTAGGTTTTTCAGACCACAAACAGACACCCGTACAGAGCATTCCATTCAATCCATTCTTGACAAGGAAATTGTGGTACAGCAATGCAATTCCTAGAAAACCAACGTGTTTTATATACAGAACTCTGTTGAACTGTTGTACTATTACTTTTCTTCTAATGTATTTGGTAACATCAATTTTCCCAGTTACTAATCACAATAGAACCCTGATTATTGGGCATTGCCTTGGAAGTTGACTGTGGCTATCTCACCTTTCTGATGTGGTCAACTACCAGATTGTAATGCCCTCTAACTGAATATTGATTGCATTGACATATCAACCAGTCCCCTGTATTGGCTGAGATAATTCATTACCCTCTTCATATTAACAATCAGACAGCTCCACAGCCTCCACCAGGTGAAGATTCCATTAATGGAACTGCAAGAAGCACTTTGTAACTGTCCCATTCTCCAGTTAGGACTAAGCTGGTGGAGGCTTTGAAGCTGTTGTGACCAGTTCACCGCTCCTGCTGTGCTTCCCTTTTTTCCCCACTGTACCACTCCTCATTCACGTTTAATTCCTTCCTTAATTCATTCATTTTTCAATTCAGAAGTTGCAGTGACTGGAAAGCAACAACTTCGCAGCTCTGTGATGAACACTCTACTGATGTCCACAGTATCAGCAGGGCTGTTAGAAGAGATTTTTAACTGGTTTACCCCAAGATTTCTAGGGGGTCAGCACAACACACACAGTATTACACAGGCACGCTCACATGAGCATTACATGTCTATCAGCCATGAAAGCCAATCAAGTGTTTCACAAACCCCCCCAGAACTCCATAACAGGTGAAGCAAATTTGCCAAATGTAAATACTATGTTACTAAGGTTAACATTGGTCAGATTGGGAATGGCCATATACAAAATTCCACAGCTTCACAGTAATTCAGGTTAGTTTACAAAAAACAAACAAACAAACAAGCTTAAATATATTCAAACACAGTGACATTGAATTGTATAAATATTCAAGTTCTAGTCAACTACATATTGGAAGAACCTGCAAGTTCTCAAAGTGTATCTGTGTAGAAGCGCTTAGTGCAGTGTCGGAGGAAAGGGGGCTGTCATTAAGCATCTGCTGTGCAGAAGGAGAATAAGGCAGATAATGCAAGCGAATCAACTTCATACATAATGCATCAGGGAACAGGAATTTTAATCAACTGTCGCTCGCATTCTGAATACACTAGGTCAAATCCAACAGCCACATGTAGGAATCTGGCACTTTGAAATGTTAATAGGACAGCTGCATAACCATAAACTCTGAACAGATGTCTCACTAATAACAAGCCTGAAAGCCTACCTTCAGTGGACAGAAAATGTCAACATTTATTAGGCCGAGGAGGGGGTGTGGGGGAGTTAACAGTAACACATTCTGTTATTTTTATTTTCATCCCATCTTCAATGACACCTCTGTTCTCTGCCCGAGGGTCGTTTCTCAACGTGTAGGATAACTCGGGCACCTTGTAATTCACTTTTTAAAATGTAAATGCGTGTCAGTGCATTTTCTGTTTCAAAACTCTCCTATGTCTCTTACTAAAACAGTACTTAATATAATTAATGTTTACTTTGGACATTTGCATTATCCCACTACTCCTATTATTCACTTTGTCAGACATGTTATTTGCAACTCGCAGAATAAAATAATATTTTCTCAATAATACAGTTTAGGACATAACAAGCATAGAGCTAACAAAATGAGTCTGTAAGGCTAAATCAGCAATATACCTTTTCTACCTCTATCCCAGCTCCCCTGCACCTCTCAGCACTCTACTGCATGTTCTGCAAGTCAATAGAAGTTGTACGTGGTGGCCTACACAGTATATGAAAGACACTCAGTTTTTGCCATTCCCTGAAGACAGAAAACACGATAAATGTATACTGTGCTGTAGGAAACTGTCAGATAAGACTGCCACTGCGCTCTTACTTCACCCATGTTCTCAAGGCTTTCCAGCACACACTGCTTAACTGGTACAGTAGGTGGGTTCACTTCCGACAACATAGGTAGTCACCACTATTGGGCAAGTCAGTGGGTTGCTGAGGATTTAAAAGTTCTCTGAAACAGTCTAATATGCCTTAGATCAGTGGTTCTCAGTCCTGGTCCTGGAGACCCCCCTGTGTCTGCTGTTACTTTTTTCCCCAACTCAATCTCTTTATTGAACACTCAATTAAAACTAACTAATAACACTGTGTAACACAATTTTTGTTCCTGGGTAGTAAGTGTTATTTCCTAAATTGCTTATGCCTTATGCCTTATATAGAACATGGGTATTATTCCCCACAAACTTTGCTTTTGTGACCAGGACAGTGATATTTCAAAATATCACTATTTCCAATGGGAAAATGGGCAAATGTGTGTCTTTTCGTTCACATAAAGTCAGAAAAAAACAACATATGAATCCAAATGAACATGTATTTATACTAAAGTAATACAAAGATGACTACAAAAGATTTAGAAGTGAGTAGTTTTTCGAGATTTACAATTATACTGTATTTACAGAACTCTGTTGAACTGTTGTACTATTACTTTTCTTCTAATGTATTTGGTAACACCAGTTTTACCAGTAACTAATCACAATAAAACCCTGATTATTGGGCATTGTCTTGGAAGTTGACTGTGACTATCTCACCTTCCTGACGTGGTCAACTACCAGATTGTAGTTAAGATTAGATAATAAGATTTACATGCTGTTTATTTTTTAATGAAACGTTGTCAATAATATATTTCCTTACAGCAATATTAATAAAATACTAAAAAGGGTTTAATCTGAAGGTCAGTGTGTCCTCCTATCCTACGACACAGACAATTGCCTCTTTTATAGCTAGGAGCTTGAAAGCGAATGTCATAATAACCAAAGAGAAAATGGCTAGCAGTTTGTTGTGTAACCAACTACAGCAGTGTACTTGTGAAATGAGTATTTATCCAGCTGAATGGACCCTGTCAAGGTGACCAATAAGGTTTTACAAACTGCAAAGTCAATATCACACAATTAGCCTCAATGAATGAGGAACATCCCTGATAAATTGAAAATGTTGGAAACTCAGGGGAATGCCAAATGATGTATCACTGGACCTTTAAATACCCAATTAAAGATAATTAATTCATTAATGTGTACAAAGGTTTAACTTAGCACTCTTAGTTATACATTTCTGCCAAACAAACTTAGGATCGTGAAGGACACAACTGCACAATAAAACATATAACTCTGCTATATCTTTTATACATTTTATCAAATGATACAGAAGTAGAAAAAAAAAGGTTAATGTCAAACTAGCATAGATCAGCACATTAATCTCAGTAGGCAATAATGGTCAGGCAATGTATCAGCTTCAGTGTAAATGTTAACTACATGTGAAAGCTAGAATACATTAATTGTCTATAATTTGTCTTTTCTGTAAGAGCTAATTATATTCTTAATTCAGTAGCTATAGTGCAAAGATGCAAGCAGACTATTTGAGTAAACATGAGTCAGTAGCTAAATCAAGGTAAATTCAGTGAATTCTAATTAATAGGATATTACAAAAACATACTAAATTCTTTATTAATCTGTTGTTTAAAATATATGTCCTTTAATTAGAAGCACAGCAAAAAAAAATTAACAAACAAAAGTAACATAAAATACAGAACAAAAAGGCATACAAGCCAAAATAAAGGTTTAAACAAACATAAAACTGTTCAGGCTGGGAGGAGCCTTCACTAAACTTTACAAAAATGTAGAAACAGTCACAAAGACACTCACCAAACCCCAACTTTATACACCACCCCAAAGAAAGGATTTCTTTCCCCTCATATTCCATGTGGCTGGAGCCTAATTAATCATTAATTATTCAATAAAGGCCCCAGCCACTTTCTCACATGTTTTGGCAGGGACAGGAAATGAACTCCATTCCTGCCAACCACCACCAAAAACGCCATTTACAGGCAGGGCCTTGCCCAACCACAAACACCCATTAATTTCTTTAAGAAAGATCCAGCACCCCTTATACAGTTCAGTAGCCCACTATGTTATTCTCTTCCTGTTCACTTATTAAACTTTTTGCAAATATACATTTGTTACATTCCACAAGTCTAGTTTCTGTAATTATCTATTATTTAGTTCAATTGGAGAAAAATACTTAATTCAGACTGCAGCTTTGTTGCGATTTGGCAAGGCGGGGTACCCCAGGCAGGTCAGTTCAATCCATTAATTAATCATTTAATTACTACTTGTCCTTCTCTCAAGTGGCAGTCCTAGTTTATTAATTATTGAGAAGTTGACTGGATGTTGCTTAGAGCTGTCAGTTAAAATTGTTTCAGCAAGCTCTTTGTTCCTCTCATGGATGTTCTTAGCAGCAGGTAGTTCCAGTTGTTCATGCCTGCTATTCTCTTTTCCTAACTGACTAAGACCCCATTCACACTTGTGATTCTCAGGGCTTCCTTTTCTCATATGCGAACAAAAAGAAAAACCAGCCCAGGGCTAGACTTAAGCCACCTCTTCTATGTGCAATCCAGGACCAGGGCCGGCCTTTACATACATATGAACGCAAAGCAGACTTAGGGCCGCCTTTTCGTGTCACCCTACCAATTTGATTATATAGCTCAGTAGACGCTTCCATACTCCCACATGCGCGAGAGGTAACTAGAAAGGTGAATGCTCTGCTAGCCAAGATGGCAGTTGATCAATATTGAATAGAAAGCTTATTGTGTAGCAGTGGTTCCAAGTAATCTCTCTGCACTCTGTCATTGTCGCTGCAAGCCTACCAAAAGCTACAGATTGCCCAGCCACCTTCTTAAAAAAGAATTGTGTATATGGAACTCTTTTTTTACGGGTAACCACAAAATCACAGTCTCTTACTCTTCAGTTTTTTTTTTTCAGCCTATTTCTGCATCCCTTCCAGAACAGAGAATAACACAAGAAAAGTTCTGAATATTAGGAAGCCATTCGATCCGATTCCAGTGATCCCTGTATCAACAACATAGATAGGTAACACATTCCATACCCGCACCACTCTCTATGTGAAGAAGTGTCTCCTGACCTGAGTCTGTCTCCTCTTTGTCCCCAGGTTCTGGTCTCTATTTGAATTTTAAAATAGTGGCCAGAGTATACTTTGTTGACTTCTTTTAGGATTGTAAAAACTTTGATCAAGTCTTCCAATAAACATTTCTATTTTTAAGGATAAATAGCCTAGCCTCTTAAATCATACTCTTTAACAGTGGGACTAGGGTAGCTGCTCGTCTATGAACCTAGTCCAAAACAATAATATCCTTTGTGTGGTGTGGAAAACAAAAATGAACTGAGAACATGTGGAAAACCCATACCTCATTGTGGCAGGCTGGCGAGTGGAGAGAGGCCCAGAGACAGACTGCAGTTCAAAAAGATATACTTTTATTATAAATAAACACAAAAATAAAAGGGCACAAGGGCCAAAACAAAGGGATTTAAACACAAAAAGAAAGACAAAAAGCAAAACTTACAAAATTAAGGTTCCCAGGCTGGGCGATGCCTTCACTGGATTCAAAAAATTCAAACAACAACAACAACAACAACAACAACAACAACAACAACAACAACAACAACAACAACAACAACAACAACAACAACAACAACAACAACCTGATTCCTCAGCTCCCTCCTCCCAAATGAGGAAGCAGAGGCCTCCTTTTATGTCAGGTGGCTGGGCGCTGATTGATCGTTAATGAAGTTAATCATTTAATCAACTAATCAACCCCAGCCACCTGAGCATAATAAACCCAGGCAGGTAGGGGAAATTAACCCCATCCCTGCCAATTTCTAAACGGCAGAGCTTTGCTCTGCCACACTAATATTTAAAACCTTATTTAATTGGGACAATTTGTATAATCATCTACACAGAGCACAACATGAACTTTGGTCTGATATTATGATCCAAATTTATCAAGACCTTTGACAAGTTTTATTTAAGAACTCAGTGCGAGCAATGTGAACAGTTTCTCCTTTTAATTTATCAGATTTACTTTTTTCCCCAAAAGATAGAAAACACCTCCTGAACTGCAGAAGGACCCCATCAGGCAGCCAGATGGAGCAGAAAGGGCAAATGTAACACACACGACCTAAGTTTAAGGTGCATATAGCAAAAACTGCAGTAAAAACGACAGGCAGCTAGAAGCGAATAATAATTAATACAATTAGTACAATATTGTTTACATGTTTTAAAATCTATGGAATACAACCTGAAATTGAAGTTTAAGGTCTCTGATGCAGAGTTCAGGTAATGGATCAAGGACAAGGTTTCGGTGGGGATTTTGCCATGTGGAGGAACCCTCAGTAGCAGAGACGATGTAGTTTCTACGGCGATGTCCTTGAATGGGGAGAAGCATCCGGAGTGCAGAGTGTTGACAGAACTCCAGGACTCCTTTGTGAAGGGTCGTTTGGAATATGGTTAGAGCAGATCTTAGATGTCCTGCAGCGACATTTGTATCCTGAATGTTTGAGCAGATCCTTGAATGTCCCGCAGCATCATTTCCAAATTAGAAGAGATTTTCTGTTGGATCTGTTGAGACGGTTTGTTGATCTGGCGGATTGGCATGTGTGTGTGAGTGAAAGAACATGCAGTTTATCAGGGGTTAGAAGCAATACATTAGAGAAGCAAGTATAATAGATTCTAAGGAGACGAGCAGCTTTTGTAAAAACGTATAGAGATGGCTCTTTATAACTTAACTGAAGTAATTCCCTTGTGATAAGTTAGTCTAGCTTGTGGTTAGAAAAATAATGAGAATGGCGAAATTGAATCTCCCTGGCAAATTACTGTTTGAATTGTTCTTGAACAATTAGCTGTGTGACATTTAGAGAAATCAGAAAAACAAATCCTGAGGGGATCTTGAATTGTGTTAGCTGCAGTCGGTGGTATAGTGCTGAACTTTGAGCTGTACCAGGGGATAGACAACCTGCTTGCAATGTTAGGGAATACTACAGGAGACCAAAAAAAAAAAAAAAATCTAATCCAAGGACAAGCTGTTGTAACACATTTAAAATGGAAAAGGGCACTTTGTGTACTTTGACAGATTCTTCACGTCTCTGAAGCTCGCTGTCTTTTTGTTGCAGAAGGGGCTGCTCTGTATTGGAACCTAATTTTGACACATAGTATTGTGTGGTAACATATTTTGTAATTACTGTTGTTACATAGATGGTTGTGTATTTACAATGTAATTACTGTGTAACCAAACATTAAGTTACACTTTGATTACAGCGTAGTTAGACACTAAATGTAAAGTTTTCTTAAATGCATGCATTAAGGACATTAATATAAAGTAAGTTTGTTTAAAATGTAAACTTTAATTCTGAAAGGAATTGAGATCCACAGGTAATAGAGTACTGGCAGTTTGCATTTTCTGAAAGCCTCAGATCTAACAAGAAAGCCATTGTGCCATTAGCAGATGCCTTTGTCACAATGAAATGCCTCAGAGAAAAACATTCTATTGATCCCAAACCAGGTGCAACTGCTCTGTAAATTTAATCCAGGTGAGGACTTGTCAATGCCACAAAACATTACACCAGGGACAATCTTTAACATGTTTTGTCAAATCGATTTTAAAACTTTTTTCTCTTTCTGGGGGCTACTCATTTGCTACATGCCACTTTCTGTTCAAAAGTTTCAACTATTGTGTTTGTTGATAATGCAAACATGCCTGTGTTTAGCCTCTCTGCATAGATTAAAGTAGACAGACCCCCACCCCCCCCCCACCACCCCACACACACTCCACAACGTACATTTTAAAACCAATGAGATGTATTTTATTTCCAGCAAAATTGTCCTAGTTTTGCCAGAAAGTATTTGATCTAGTGTGCACATTACTCATTGTCTCATTTTTCAACATGCTATCCAGTGCGTTTAGTTAATGTTACCTTAAGCTGTTTAATACAGTATTTTCAGTGGAGGAGACTTTGTCTCATTGATTTAGTTTTCACGTGTGCTGCCACTCTAAAGGATGAGAGTGCTTGTTGAGACGTTGGCTGCCCCTAGACTGTCTGCGACAGGTTCACTGTATTCTCGTTCAACATTGGCGACTTGTCTGGTATTTCATCTCCAGAGCAAATAACATATCAGAACACAAAGCTTTGGACTAGCTCAATGAAGGATAGAATTTGGGGCCTGGGTGCCTGTTGTGGAGGTCCCAGGTTTATTCCCTGCTCCTCAGTCTCCCACACATTCTAAACTGGTTTTCTGTCATGATTTTGTGTTTAAACTCACACTTACCAGATACCAGTGTCTACCACAGAGGACTGGCTTGTTCTTCCTGGACGTATGCAAATACACTTTAAATAGCATCTCAAAATTGTCTAGTTTTGCTTTATAACTGGTAACAGACAGCGTAATTTTCATAATGGACATATTAAGAACTAGAGTGCAACAGGGATATTGCAATGGGACACATTTAACCATTTGCTTATGGACAGAAAATTATATGCTCTGTCTCTAAAAATGCAGTTGCTTGGCAATATTTTACTTGCTCAGTAATGGTAGGTCCTACCCCCTAATAACATATATCTTTAAAAAGCCCACAAATTGCACTTTCTATCTATATTATTTGTTTTTTATTTGCTATGTGCAAAAATTAAATAAATGGTTGTTAATCTCAGAAAATCTAATGAAAAATGCCATTTTACCCCCATTTCACAGTTACACTGAAAAAAACTCGAGGGTATGAACTCTGCACAATTTTATAAAAAAAAAATCAGAATTTAAATATCTTCTAAGTTTTTGCTACACAAACTTGGAGCTTCAGCAAACAATTGAATCAAAAAATATTTAGAACAAATTTTGTTGTTTAATGTTTGTTACCTATGTTATTTCTGTATGTTTTTTCAAAAAGTGTAATATTTAAAAAATACATGAAAACTAGGAAACCTAACAATATAACATTATTACTTGATTTATTTTCAAATAAAATGAACACAAATATTCAAATAAAAAACATTCCAATTTTTATTGTTTTTTCCAGAAAAATAGACTTTAATAATTTTTTAATTAAAAATGTTGCTTTCAATGAATAACGTGAACAACAAATATGAGCACGTAAACACACACCCAAGCTACCAACTAAAATAAAAACACAGCCCTGCACTATAAATCCTAATGCAAAAAAAAAAAAAAGAAAGAAACTGCTGCCATGCGAGAGGGAAAAAATGCTGCATGTAAAAAAATGGTATAGCTGCAATTTAAAAAAAATGATGCGTGTTAGCTGCAGGACAATCCCTCTGTAGTTTTACTTAGTTCTTTGTCAATAATATCTTATTCTGCTGGATCCTTACCCCCAGCATATTCAAAAAACAATTCTTCGACATTTTCATAACATTGGATCTTCTTTCTTCAGGCAAATCGCTCCTCAGTACCAGTTCTCCATTTCAACACTATTGACTCTCTTCACTCTCCACACACCACACATGTTCAAATGATGTCAGATACTTTCTGCATTTTTATTGGTGTATACTCAATGAAAAGCCTCCATCACAACAATCTTGTGATGTGATAGGTAGTTGGAGATCATGAATAATTAAAAAAAAAGCTTGTCTCATTAAATAAGTTGTCAATCATCTGTGTTTCTGTATCAATCTAATTCAATCTAAATCATAGCGTGCCTTAAGCAAAGGGTTAAAATGTATTGGTGTCACGGATAGGCTTGGTGGTGATGCCAGACCAGGAAATAGACAGACACACTACTGCGAGTTGAAGCGCTAATGTGTGTTTTACAAAGTTTAAACAACAAAACACTGATACCAAAAACAAACGGCACTGTGGCCAAAACAGACAGACACTAAACAGAGAAAAACAAACACTGAACAAATAAGTATCGTGCTGGTCCAAATCCAACACGAGCAACAATTGTTTATATTCTTGTAAGTTTCTTATGTTCCTCCTCTAAACAACCCAACCCAGACTGAAAGATTCCTGCCCCTTTTATGCAGCTGTGCCTGAGCTTGTTTGCTTGTCAATTATTCAGTCGGGCTCAGGCACATTCTGTACATGAAATGATTTTGTAGGGAAGCACAATTGCTCAAATAAACATTTAAATCATAATACAACAATAGATAATACAAACACAAAATACACACTGGCGTGGGGTGTACCCCATCACATTTGGTTACAATTTAAAATAACAAAGTGACTTAGTGACCTTTTAAAAAAAATATTTTCAATATATTACTTTTGTCCCATTTGAAAATCACACTGTAAATATATTTTATGTTAAGAAAATACATAATTTGTGAATATCGTTATGCTCATTTCATAGAACATACTGTTTTTTATGTTATGTTATTAATTTTGCCTGTTGTTGGAAATAAAAAAAAAAATAAAAAAAAACTTTCATTTAACCTTCAGGCAGAATCTCTTGGCCCTGTTTCTTTCTACAGACCCAGTCTTTTTAATAACCCCTGCAAATGTGAATAGAATAACTAAAGTGACCAGATTTTGAAGTCCTTAAACTGGGACAGTATGAAATATAGTGAATAACTTTCAACTTTCATGCTGCGGGGAAGCTCTAGGGTTTTTATTTTCACTTTGGCAATGTTTGACCTAATATCGTATTGAAAGTGAATGCAGACCCGTGGTGATATTCAAAGCGGAATCTTGTATGTTCAAAAACTTTTTTTGTGAATACATGATCTTACTGTGTTTGTAATTTCATTTCTACACAACAAGTCTAGTTATTACTTTACATAGAATCAATTCAATAATTTCAAATTCCAAGATTCTATATTATTGCTGATTACTGCTACAAATCTAGTCCCTTTTCGCCTAAGAAACTGCTTCTTCTCTCTTTGATTTCCACTTTCCATCTCACTCTGTCTCTGTGCTATCCTCCAGTGTCTAATCTGCAAACCAGGCCCTTCCTGTATGAAAACATTACATATCTCAAAATTTATATTTATTAAATGGTTACTTCATAAAATCTATTTTTTTTTCAAAATATTTAAATTCTTACCATTTAATATAAGATTTGATATTTGCTCTGTATATATATTTTTCAGCCACTTTCTACTATTATACTATTACTATAAAGGTGATGACATGTGTTAAATATTACATCCTTTGACTGTGTGCAATAAGTGAAGCCCACTAATCAGCTTTTCTGAGTTTTGTTTAGAATCTGTCCTGGTTGCAGACACAGGAATTTCCCTCTTAAGTAGTTATTACTTATGGTAAATACTAATGTAGGCAAACTCCATACTTGTCAACGAATAGTATTTCCAAATTCCCCCTTTGGCATGTAAACTGATGGGCATCACTTAAAATGGCAAGGAACCTGTTAGAAACTTATTAATTGCATGATGACATTTCCTGGCTATTCAATTTTCGGTACCAATCAACGATCATGAAAGTGTCTTCTGACAATCTAAATTAACATTTTACGAAGGCTAATTTCTCTGCTGATCTTGGCTGGTTTATTTTTTTGAGTCATCAGTATAGGCTGAGACATGGATCAAAGTGTAATAAGATTAAATCGTATTCCTTTTCTGATCAAATTAAATGTTGTCACCTCTTTACTGACGAAAGGAATACTATATTCCTTTATTATAAACATTAAGCATTAGCCTATGTAAAATGCGCAGAGAAGTGTTCAGATTGGCAGGTGATGCTTTTTCATTATCATTGACTACTGAAAAACGTATAATTGATTGGCATTGAAAAACTGCATAGACAAGGCAGGAAATGTCATCATACAATTAACACGTTTTTAACATGTTCTTTTCTGTCTTGTAGTAATTGAGTAATTTAGTATTTGAGCACTGACATTTGCCTCTTTTGGTGAAGGAAAAACTTGTTTTTATCAATTTGTTGTTTTTCTTCTATTAAACTAATAGCAGTGATAAAGTACAATGCTTTATGTAGATATCACACATATGCAACAGATAGCATTAATCAAAAATACTAAAGAACTCCATTGCCTATTTTTTTCTTAAACTTTGAAGTATAAAATATACTTCTTCTATAATGCATTTACACAGCAATAAAAATAAGGAGTCACCAAATTAAAGAGATTTATCCTGCCTCTAAGACAGCTTATTTATATTATATAAATGCTATCATGTATTATGCTGCTATCATGTATTATGCACTTTCCACTGTATTGAATGTATTATGCATTTCTCTGTATTTGAAGTATTATGGATTTTCTTGTAAAGCACTTTGTGATTGTGGTCCATTATGAAAGGCGCTATAAAATAAAGATTAATTGATTTATATGTATTTTTAAAGAAGGTCAAATGAAATGAGGATGTGATTTTTTTTTTGTAGTTATTTTAAACTATTTGTATCATATACATTCATCTAAATGTAAATCATTTTCTCAATAAATTTAATCTGTACCTGGAGACCTGAAACTATTGTATTTCCTTATTGCTAAAACAAACATAAAATGTATGCTTAAAGAAATAAAAAAAATACTGAATCTTTTAAAATATTTTGACAACATTTGTGAAAATAACTAGTTCATAAAATTATTTTATATTATTCACTAACATACGTTTCTTAGAGGGTAAGCTACCTGTGGTGAACCAAAAGTGAATATAGACTTACTTCAATAGAAATTATGTTATGATGGGCTATTTTGATGCACAAAAAAGTGTTCAAACCATGACAAGCTTTGGTGCACTGTGTTGTAAACTCAATTTGACATGACTGCGTTGATTTCCGCAACTGTCGCCTATGGCTACAAACGAAGTAAAGTCACTTGCACGCAGATATACAAATATCACAGATGAAGAGAATAATTTGAACACATGAGCTATTATTGTTAGACTGTGGGGTATGGTGCTGCTACCCCTTACCTAGCATAGATAGGATGCATCTAGAATAAAGAGGATATAAATAATTTAAAAGTTCAGTTAGTATTGTACTGAAACAAACACAGGCTTCTCTTTCTTTTCTTGACCAACAAACTCAGTGCGACCTTGAAGTTTTCTTTTTGCTTACAATAACAAACTTGCCCTCTCTCTTTTTTGGCAAGATGCCCAGAAAGCAAAAAAGAAAACAGAAAAGAAAAACGAATTTTAAAACAAAAAGGTATTCATTGTACTGTTATCCCTTTCTTATACTGTTCCCACTCCAAATTTCTTTACAGAAGCAGTCAGTTTTATCTGATTAATGTGATACCACCTGTATTCTGTGGCTTCTTGATCAAGTGTACCGACGGACTAGCCCTGTCTACTAAGCATAAAGTTCCCAGTCAAGCTGGCCTAAAGGAATGATCCTGTGGTCCAAAATCTTTGACGATTACCTACAGCATATTGGTTTCAAAATATTTTGTTGTTGTTGCACCCTGCCTGTGTTATTTGCTATATATGGTTTACCTCGTCTTTATGTTCCTTAAGTTGCCCAACCCAATTTTCTAGGGCAGCACAATGATTTCCATTACATGCGAATAGGTGTAAAAAGTTCATGCTGATATTGGACTCAGCTCTCGCCAAGATAAGCACCAATTCAGGCATAGCTTCTTTTACTGTAAACTAGTACAATCCATCTGCGTTTCCTTCCATCTGATGATGTAGCTGTCCTCCTGCCTTGTGTTGATGGCTTAAGTATAATGTTGGCTACATGGATTAGCTTATTTTGCCTCCCTGGTGCATCAGCACACACAATGGCTGCAATGCTGGCTCCTGGGATCAACCACTGTCCGGCCTCCCTAGCACAACAACATGACAAACTTCTGGACTGAGCTGAGTAGGGTACTTCTCTGGGGTCTTCAAGTGAACACCTTTAATCCTTGGTATTTTGTCGACTAGCCCACAACACCTTATGAGGGTTCGACAGTGATTCTGGCATCCCAGCAATCACCCCTCTCCATCCCCCACTCAGCTAAGCCTAGCTAATTTACCTTCCTTTACATTGAGATTGGTTGCTTTCTACGATGCTTGAGGTCCCCAACCAGAATCTTTTTGTCTCTTTTTATAATTTAGTAGTCACCAATTGATTTTACCCCTTTTTCTCCCAATTTGAAATATCCAATCCTATTTTTAGGCTCAGCTCACTGCTACTTCCACTGCACTGACTCAGGAGCGGCGAAGAAGAACACAAGCTGTTGTTCCGAAGTGTGTGCCATCAGCCGACTGCTTCTTTTCACTCTGCAGGCCTGCCATGCAGCCAACCCAGACTACAGTGTTGGAGGACAACTCAGTTCTGGGCAGCTTACAGGCAATCCCGCAGGCGCCCGGCTAGTCCACAGGGGTCTTGCACTCCACGCGAAGCACCTTTACTGTATGTGTCACTCAGGAGCCTCATGCGCCGCAACTTTTCACCACTGAATCCAATATCTCTGAGAAACCGGGTTGTGGAGTGTGCCACAAATCCTCGACAACCCAGCTCCACTGGGTAAACCTGGACTCCGCTTCAGCAGCCAGTTGAGCGTACCAAAGTTTCTTCCTTTCATACGTCTCATCCAATAGAGGTGAGTCATTTGGTAATGTTCTGGTACCTAGGGTGCACATTATTCTATCTGTCATTGCTTCATATGGAAATCTGGTGTTGCTCTAATAGCCATTAAACACAGGTGCAAAATTTCAGTCCACTTTGACTCGTGGTCTGAGTGACATACGTTAGACAGGGGAAAAAAGTTAATGTTTCTCAGTAGCACACTATGACTGGGTAGCCATGTGGTGACGTCAGGCCAGATGCAGGAACAACAACAAAGAGACGCTGCAGGTATGGTGCAATGGCGCTTGCGCTCTTTTATTTTTTACGCTTGGCAGTCCACTATTCAGCGCAGGTCAGGCGTGTCAGGTTCAATTAAGTTTTACACGCGCTGTTTAAAATATTTTTTCTTCAGTGTAAAACAGGTTTAAAAGGCATTGAATCACAAAAGGACACTAAGTACTGTATCTCCAGCCAAGTCCCATGCCTTGTTCACTGTATTTTTCACATACCTCTTTATAGACATGCATACTGATAAATCCTCTCCTGATCACTCGTTTTATCATCAATAATGCTATCCAAGTCATTATTTTATTACTATAACATCTCAAAAAGCTTTACAAATGTCCATGATATTCTTTGAGTGCTGGATGCAGAAGCAGCTACCTTCTTTGTTTATGTCCGTGTTATCTCTGTAATGCATGGGCTATGAGATACGCCATTTTTTCAGTTTCATTCGGCTCCTGTCGGTCTCACTTGACCATTGAAATGTTTTCTCGGCTTTTTCCAGTGAAAAATGAGCAGAGACCAGGGTCCAACATTGGACTAGAAAGGGAAAATTGTAATGTCAGACCTGGTCCGACATAGGATTGCAAAGGGTTAAATTACAAAAATAAATACAATATTCAAACAAAAACACGCAAAATAAAGGTTTAAAATAAATGAAATATCGAAACAAAACACACAGATTAGGGTAGGCAGATTGCTTTCACTGATCCTATGGTTTGTTTACTTTTTCTTTTCATTTTCTCCTCGGTCCCTCTTGTTCACTCCTCCAAACTCCAACCCTGAACTGAGAGCGCTGCAGGTTTATATACCATGGGCTAGGAGTTTAACTAGCTAGTAATTACTCTATTACCCCTCTGCCACAATCTGCATGAGTTTATTAATTACGTGAGACTGCCGGCTAGTTAAACAACAAACTAGCCAACAGCCACATATTACCACAACGTTTTTTTAATGTGGATGGGGCTTCCCATCCATGCTGTAAAGCAAGGTGGGAAGGCGACAGCAGTAGCGGACCCTCGGGAGGCAATGACGGTAACAGACCCTCAGTAGGCGACAGCAGGAGGGGAGCTACTGTCCATGAAGGAAGCAACAAGAGCTCCACTTCTCCCCCTGGTGGTGGTAGAGGCAGAGGCACCCTCCCTTCTGGTGGCGGAGGCAGCAGGGGCTCCTCCCCTTCTGGCTCCTGAATTGGGGCCCCCATGAGGTCACTGCTTGTATGGGACATTTTACAAAAACTGTATGCGGACGGATGGGCCCACCCACACAGGAAGAGGTGTGAACAGAAGCTTGCTTTTGGTTCATTTTGTTCTTTTATGACAGCTTTGCATTTCTTTCTTGATTACAGCATACCTGGTCTTTGAGTCTCTCATGCAAGCAGCTTCCTGCTAATGTGCAATATGAAATGTCTCATGCCCTCTACCTCCTGGGAGAGATCCGTCCCTAGTCCTACTATGTCAGAGGCATCAGTCTGCAGGATAAAATGTATGAATCATGCTCAATTTATGTATTCATTTATTTCAGTTTTAGAGCCAATTAAAAAACCTGTCCTGTCTCAAATCAGGTAAACAGCATGCCCATGTTTAGTGGAGTTGAACAGATAAACATTAACACATACATTACTACTGGCCCTCAACAACAAGAGCCCTCCGCTCCTGAACGCGTATATATATAGGGACCTCAAAGCAACCCACAAACACATATGAGTGAGTTTCAGTGGAGCTGATGGACCACCCTGTAGTGTATGAACTATCCTTGAGTGCAGAAAATATAAACCCTGTTCACAGAGCTGTATTGACCCATAACCGTAGAACTGTATAAAAACAATACAGGCTATATAATAACCGCAGAGAGATGGACACACTGATGATGTTTCTCATGTTTATATGGCAGCTCCACAATTGGGAGAATATCTATTTTTCCCTCCATAACGATTATAAAGCGCAATGCCAATCACCTTAAATACAAAAGCTTTTATTTTTAATGCAATTCAAGTCTGCGCAATGCCAATCACCTTAAATACAAAAGCTTTTATTTTTAATGCAATTCAAGTCTGCAAAACGTAAAAGTGCCTAATTTTGGTTTGAAACTGGAAAATCAATGGTTACCATGCACAGGCATGATGGAAAATACTGTACAGTGGCAGCATCTGTCACCTTTTTTTATTTGTTTGTGCAAACTCCATGGCCGAACATGTATTTAAAGAAAATAAAACCATGCTCAGTTCCTCTCAGTGCTGTGAAAGAGCAGGCTGGAAATGTCTGCTCCGCTCCAACAACTACACCGCTCCCTCCCCTGCTCCATGTACAATGCTCCGCTCCTGGCTTCGCTCACACTCTGTCCCCATGCAGGGCCAGATTATTCAATATGCCAATAACACAGTTTGCCATAACATGTATAGGGCCCCCACACCCTTTCATCCGGCCCTGCACTTGCAGATTATAATCCAACTCCTCCTCTGATTTAAAAGCTGCAGGCACTGCTATTGCTGCCTTGCAGTGTGTGTGTGACTCATTTGTTCTTTGTTTTCGGCAGCCTATGAGCTTAAAGCTTAAACAGCTCTTTGTGCATCAACAAATTGTTCCTTAGGCTGAGCTATCTGCCTTTTAAGTTCAGCATTCTCTTATTCTGTAAATGTGTTATCAAAATCTTTGTCCTGCCCTTAAACACTTTTTCCCCCCCAATTCAATTTAATCCAAATTTACATTTTTGTTACCTTGCTACACTTTTTTTTTTTTGGAAATACCAATTGAGGGTCAGCTTTTAATGCTGCACCGGAGATATTTTTTTTATTCCATCTGTAAGATCTTTTCTTGTTTAAGATAACAAAATTTACTTTTTTTTTATCTGCACTTTGTGACTCGCCTACAAGCCCAGCAGTGTGGTAGCTACCTTCACTTTTTTTCACTCTTGGTATGCTAAGATCGCTCTCAAATTAAATTTGATACCCACAAAAGCATCTTCTTTGGGTCCATGTTTGACTATATCTTTGGTTTTAAAATGATCAATTTTACCAGTATTTTAAATTTAAATGATTTGTGTGTCTCCACTATATCTCACTCCCTCCACTACACCCTGAAGGATTCCCCTTGTAATGTAGTTTAACTAGTGTAACTTTAACAGAATTAAGTTGGACTGGTTTGTATTAATAAATCAATGAGGGGGGTGGTGCTTTTTTTTGTACTGACAAAACAGTTTGTCACTTATTCTGTCTACCTCTACAAACAATGTATCTATCTTCACTTTATGACCAAGCAATCATATGCGCCCTGAACCTTCTACAGTTGTTCAGACATTTTCTTACTTGTCCTCTGTAACTCTATAATTTGTTCTTTCAGTGCTGTGTTCTTTCCTGTGTCTAAGCTGTATGTCAGTGCTGAGTGCAGCGTAAGACCTCCTTTTATTTAGCTCGTCAGACATCTCCTTTATTGTCTACTTCTGTTTTTTTTAACTATCTTTAGTTTTCCAGCGTCGCCCTGTAACAGTTCAGCTTTCTTAGTTTTTGGACAATTCTCTTTAAATTGTAGTTTCACCCAACCCCAGGGATCAGCTTTGTGTTGTAATCCGTCATAGACAATATCCTCTGTAACATGTTTAACAACATATGCCTCAATAAACATATGCCTCCATGCTAATATTGATTATATCCCTTTTCTCAAAGACCGAAGAAGCTGTCAAATCTTTAGTTTTTCGCTCTTTGCTTGTTTGATATTTTCCATTTCGCAATTTTATCAAAATAATATTGCTCAAAATAACCTTTCATTTTGTTCTTTGATAATTTTGCAAATGCTTGTACACGGGAGCCTAAAGGGTTAATACAAATGTTATAAATGTATTGACAAATTATTATGTATACCAATTTCAGGGGAAAAAATACCAATTGCAATCATTTCAAAATCTGATACCTGGAGTGCACGTTCATTTTTGCATCTGTAGTTGAATAAAACTGTACTACACCATACCAGTGTGGGATTGTAACCACTCATGAAAATGGCCAAGCATTGATAAAGTAGTTACCATGTAAGAGCAGGAACCTACTGATAAGGATACAGTTATCACACCTTAATTACATGCCCTGTGTTCATCCCATCCAAAGGCCTTAGCTGCTATGAAAAGTGAAGAAAACAAACATTATTGGTTGAGAAAATACATTCCATTTCCAATTTTTTTAAACAGTTTCATATGTTTGTCTACCCTTCATAGCCATAATTGTTGAGATGCCACTGAGTTTGCTCCTGACTGATTGTGGTCATATTTGTAATGGTTTTTTGTTATACCTGTAGCTATGCTTATCCTTTTAAAGAAGGCAGCAAATGCACCCTGACATCAGTGAGCACTTACCTCTGCACCAATGAGATAAATGTGAAGCGGCTGCTGGAGAGGATTCGGTTAACACTCTTGTCTCAAGTCATTCACATTCGAAAGATCCTTAGATAACTCACTCCATCATAGAGAAAAGACTGTGAGTTCAGCCAATGAGCTGCACTTAACTAGGCTGATGGAGTTTCAATTCTAACTGTTTTCATCTTGATCTACTGCTGATGGAAACCGACAGGACTTGATTTCAAATCACTTTCAACTCAGTCCCAGTGGCATTAATTCAAAACAAAACATTTGCTAGAAGAAAGAAAAAAAGCATATTTTTTTTTTTTACTCAGTGAGGGATTGAGATGGGAAAGTAACCAGATAAGGACTGACAATGAACTGGATATAAACAATTTACAGCAAACATTCCACAATGGTTTATAACTTGACGTTTGAAATAATCAACCACATCAACATGTTTTTTAAAAGACATAAATCTACTGCACACAAATGCATGCTGATATTCTGGATTGTAGTACTGGAGATGGTTTGATACCATAAACCAATTTGCTAAAATATATTGACAATGCAATTCAGTACAAAAGCAGTGATAGAACTCAATAAAGAAAGCTGGGCATTTCTGATAGACAATGTATCTGATGAAGCATAGTATTTCCAAACATTATTAGTTTATTGAACACCTCTCAACAGTTAATATTAAATTTGTTGCATGCTAATATAAAGTGAGCATCCTTAAATCGCACCCATGCAGGTATTGGGCTACGTTGTAATTCTCAGGTTCCTGGAGGGCGAGTGTAGCCTAGTATCTACTGGTATCAGGTCTTGTACATGTATCACAACAACAAGAGGTCAAGCTATCCCTACCAATATTTTAGCCTGACACCCAGGGACCTCAGAGGATGAAAACCACATTAAAAAAAAAAGTTACACTTAGGTAACTGAAGCAAAAATACCTTGAGAGAATCCTCCACAGTCATAAATCACTGTCACTCCAAGCCCCCACAAACAGATCTGCTGATGTCTGTACATTTATCATAGTTTAAGAAGTTTTGACACGTGTGCTTTCACCAGAATGTAAACACATTTCTTTACTGCCAGCTGCACTGATGAGAAAAGCAGTGAGGAGCGTAAAGGAGGAGTGCAGAAGACTGGCCCCATACTGCCAAAGGGTTCCTTATAGGAGTAATCAAACAGGTGGACTAAACAGGTGCTTTGGTTTTACATGAGCACACGCCCTCACGTACCATCGATTTCATTGACAGATAACGATTTCATGACAGACACAGATTTTTACAGGTGCTTTCAAAGGCTGAAGCCAGGCAAGCAGACAGTTATACTATTATTATTAGTGCTTGTCGGTAGCCTTATATTTCCTGTGAATACTGCAGCTTGAATCTCAAAAGTGTTAAAATTGAGGGCGCTAAATTAACAATAATACTACAAACGCAGAACACACAGAAAACAAAGAACCAGAACTTAGAACATATACCACAGAAAATCCTGGAACACAACATAGAGAACTTTACAACACAGAGAACCCGGAAAACAAAAAACAAAAGAACGCTGCTGTGGCAAAGTGGTTTGCAGTGCGCAGGTGTCATGGTGATGCGGTGCTCAGGAAGAATAGACTGTTCATGGTAAAACAGCTCTTTATTTGGCTGGGTTACGTGCCGGCAACACTTCAATAATAAGCACGGGCTCTACACAGCAATGTGTATCGCTCCATGCAAAACAATGAGTTCAGTCCCGAAATAATACAACATGATATATAACAGACACACACACACAACATGGCCACAAAGCCACCGTGAGTGCTCTTGGTATAGGTGGTGGAATACAGTAATGTGCACAGTAGTGATGTGAAGTCTAGGTTTGGAAACTGGCCCCTTAGCAACAGATCCCGGATAGTTTAGCCGTCTAACAGTGACAAATACAACAGTTACTGACAGGACCAAACAAACAAAACACTCACGGTTAGTATACAGGTTTTTCCTCATAGGTCTTTGTGTAACCATAACACAAGGAACAGATTGCTTGGCCACATCCCTTGATATACCTTCAGTCCCGCCCCCTTCGATAACAAGTTCAATCATGTCTACTCCAATCTGTGACATACATTGCTTACTGTATAAAGGCGATGAGTTCTAGTATTGTGGCTCTGCCCCCTTCTTGGATGGCCAGCTTCTGACTGACCCTAGAATGAACTGCCAAACCATTCAGTCCGGTGCACACTGTTCCTGTTATACAGCGCCCTTACAGGTCGGGAGGGAGATTGTTTACTAGAATTCATTCCCTCTGTCACAGCTGCATACAAAGAACTATGGAAGACATTACATTTATACAGTCACAGTTTTAAAAGCAACTAATGTGCATTTGGTGTATTTACAACCAGAGATTTAAAAATAGAAGTCAGGACCTTGCCCTGCTCTGTCTATACCTTACAGAATTTATAATTGGAGTGAATGATATTCAGAAAGTAGATAAAGTGAAGAAATTCCATCATTTAGAAACAGTGACCACAATTAACAGATTTTTAAGGTGTAAAAAAAAAAATAAAAAAAAAACCTTTAAATCTTAACCATAGTGAAATCTGATTTTCCAGTTTCAAACCAAAATTAGGCACTTTTATGTTTTGCAGACTTGAATTGCATTAAAAAAAAGCTTTTGTATTTAATGTGATTGGCATTGCACTTTATAATCGTTATGGAGGGAAAAATAGATATTCTCCTGATTGTGGAACTGCCATATAAACATGTGAGAAACATCATCAGTGTGTCCATCTCTGCGGTTATTACATAGCCTATATTGTTTTTATACAGTTCTACGGTTATGCGCCAATACAGCTCTGTGAACAGGGTTTATATTTTCTGCACTCAAGGATAGTTCATACACTACAGGGTGGTCCATCAGCTCCACCAAAACTCACTCCTATGTGTTTGTGGGTTGCTTTGAGGTCCTATATATATATATATATATATATATATATATAAATATATATATATATATATATTGTGATGAATTCTGTAATTCAAGGTTTGTTGCCCCTTTAATTCAGGACCCAGGACACAAAAATTGATTTTTTTAGTGCTTACGCGCATTTTTATTAAACACAAACAGAAATAAACAAAACAAACACCTATCTCTTTCTTGAGATCTAACTACTACACACAGGAACCTCACTACTAACACAGGACAGCTAAGCTGTTTACCTGTAACACACACTGACCAAACAGAACACACAAAAAAGGCTTTTTCACACTACCTTTTTGGTTCAGGTTGAAATCACCATCAACTGGGCTCCTCACACACCAGCAGCCCTGAACAGACTGGCTGCTTTCTTTAAATACTCTGCACCTGGCACTAATTTACAATGATAGCCAGGTGCAGGGGATAATTAACAATTAAACAATTACCAATTAGCAAATCAACAAAACTAACTTTAAACAAAACATACTTTTCCACTTGTTTTAGACAGGGAGAAATCTGTCCCTCTCCCTGCTACTATATATATATATATATATATATATATATATATATATATATATATATATATATATAAAATTATGATTCCCATGGGCCGTTAGTGGTATGCTAATTATTGACAATTATCATTATTGAAAATTAACACCTGATGATAATTATAGAATAAATAAATACATAAGCAAGTGCTGAAAAATAAATTGGACATTTGTGATTCAAAAAAGCAACAAAAATGGTTAACCCTTTGCGGTTAACCTATGTAGGACCAGGTCCGAAATTACAATTTCCCCTTTCCGGTCCATCAACCCTGCAAAGCCCAATGATTACAGAGTGAAGGAGCAGACAGAAAAACAGAGTGAAGATGACAAAATAGCTTTTGAGGATCATATGAAAAGGAAACAACAAGCCAGAACATCCAAAGAGCAAGACAAACAACACAAAGAAGGAAAGGTTGCTGCAACTTTTGATCTTCAGCAAGTGCTCTGTGCTCCAAAGCTCCACGTAGGAAGTGCATGTTACCTGTGCAAACTCAATGTTTTCAGCCTGACAGTGCTTGAACTTGATAAGTCAGGAAAGTGCTACATGTGGTCTGAGGATCAAGGGGGCTGAGGTGGAAATGAAATTGCTTCCGCTGTCTCACTTTGGATAGAGGAAAAAGATGCACAGGGTATAGAGCACACTGTCCTCTATAGTGACACTTGGGGTGGACAGAACCGGAATCAGATAATGAGTTCCATGATCACTGTAGATTTAAGCAAGAGCACTAACCTTAAACTGGTTGAACAGAAATTTTTTGAAAGTGGTTATTCTATCATGGTGCGTGCCAGCATGCACAGTGTAATTGAATGAAAAGTGAAACATGCAGAAGTTTATTTGCCATCAGACTACTATCACCTTGCAAAAGAAGCCTGCTTCCGTTAAACATACAAAGTCACTCCCATGGACCACAATGACTTTGTAAACTGGAGTTCCATCAATGATCATTACTTCAGACCGAATGCATTTTCTGGAATTGCTTGTGTACATCAATGAAAATCAATGAAAATGAAGATCTCCTTCGAATCCACTACAAAAAGCATGGGAGGCCAAATCTTGATTCTTGCATTGTGGAGAAAGCGTACGCAGAAGCTCTTCCAATTGGCGAAAACAAGAAAAGAGACCATCTGGCGCTTTGCAAATTTCTTCCTCCAGGTTGCAGAGGTTTGTTCGAGAGCCTTTCTTTTTAAATCAGCAATTATTTTTCCCCTTTTTCAAAACAACTTGGCTCACCACATCAACTCCAGAGTGCCCACAGCCCAGCTAACACAAGGTTCAGAGGAATCAGTACAGCTGAAAATTGCAACTCCCTGAACCTGCAGGTGCCCGGGAAGCCTCAGGAGTTGCTCAAGAACAGAGAACCGAGGAAACTATGGACGGCTTGAACCCTTCCAACCCCGACAGTGTCATTGTTGTTCTGCCCTCCGGGAATTCTCAGCCAAAGCCAGCAATGGAATATTCTAACAACTTAAAATTAAATTTGAATGACAGCTGTTTGTGGATAACCACTGGGTAAGTATGTTTTAATAATTAAATTAATTAATTTGAATTTTGATGCAGACTATAAACATAATTCATGATTCAAATTTTTAATGTTGGATCATACAGTGGTTTGTTCTTTGCAGTCATGTATGTTTTGTGCAAAACAATTGTATGAACCTTTTTCGGTGTTTAGCATACCATTTGAAAATCATTTTAAAAATATATATATATTTATGAAGTCCTTCAAAAGTTATTTAATTTGACATACATAAGATAAACATACTAGAATGCATTGATTTTATGGAAACATTCAAATATTTGATGCCCAATATCTCAAAAGTATTTAGAATGGAGATACTACAAGGGTTTTGTACTCGAACAACGATATCAGTTGGCAACAACACTTGCTTGCATGAAAGCAGAAGTAAAGTAATTTAAGAAGCACAGATTTGAAAGCTGAAAGTTAAAACATGAAAAGGTCACTAAGGTCAAAAACATCTCTCTGGAATAGATGAAGTTCTCTGGGAATTGTAATAAATGTGTGAATTTACAAAACATACCAATAACAACTTACCTGAAAAATATCAGTGTTAAACCATGATTTATGTGAAAGGTAGTGTTGAAATACAAAACATTATTTTTAAGGCACTTACCTTAAATACCATCATGTCAAGTAATGATTTTGGCTATGTTTGAAATAAGCAATGACAGACCAAGGCGTTTTTCCAAGACATGCAGTATATATGTTATCATCTAGGATGAGGTCTTTTGGAAATTCCTTCTCATTGCTGACAACCCTTAATTTCCAGGGGAGATGACTGGTATCTTTTGTCTGCTTTAATGTAGGTCACCATCTCCACAAACCCTTCGTCTTCTGGTGGATACTTCATTCCTGGGATATTTAGTTCAGGGTCTTCTATTACGGGTTCTTGAAGTGCACTCTCTGAGTTTGAAAAAGGTGCAGCTTTGCAATATGTTTGTGGATAGGAATTAAAGGTTCTGCATGAGGGCAATGTCATGTATTGGTACTTGAGATACTCCCTAGCCAGCTGAAGTATGGGTGCTGTAGAAGTGCAGTAGTCTAAATACCTTATGTGATTGCACTAGAATATCCTCAAACCACTCCTTATAGTAAATGCTTCATTTTGTCTGCATTGTTCAGATTCACAATCAACCTGATGAGTTATGGGCCAAGGCTTGTTATTTTTTTTTTTTTTTACATGGAGTGGTATTGCTGATCCCCGAAACGATTTGACAACTGCAAATGTGCCATTTGCGAAATCGATGCACTGACTGAGGAGATTTGCTATACTTGTAATGTCTTTCACATTTGTGGCTGTGTTTCCTAAGAACGTGTCGTTGTAGTTTTTTTTTTTCAATTTTTCAATGCAGGTGTGGCCTCAACAGCAACAGAGGTGACCTTTTGTACAGGAAAAGATGGCAATAAAGACAACGTTGATGAACTAGATATGCTCTGGGTAGGGCTTGGCATTGTCACTACTAGAACATTTGACTCAGTCTGAGCCTCTCCCCGAACTTGCTTTTGTTGGCATGCCCGAAGGTGAATTATGAGATCTGACTTTCTTATCAGTGTCTTTGGACAACTGATGCAATAAAATGTCTACTTTCTTCCCTGCAATTGAGGTGACACATGCATATGCCATACTCTGAAGAGAAAATAAGAAAAAGGCACGTTAAGAAAAAGGAGTTTTTACAACTATATTTTTGGACCTAATAAGAAGATAAGAAAGTTTACAAACGAGGAGGAGGCCATTCAGCCCATCTTGCTCGTTTGGTTGTTAGTAGCTTATTGATCCCAAAATCTCATCAAGCAGTTTCTTGAAGGATCCTAGTGTGTCCGCTTCAACAACGTTACTGGGGAGTTGGTTCCAGACCCTCACAATTCTCTATGTAAAAAAAGTGCCTCCTATTTGCTGTTCTGATGCCCCTTTGTTTAATCTCCATTTGTGACCCCTGGTCCTTGTTTCTTTTTTCAGGTCGAAAAAGTCCCTTAGGTCGACATTGTCAATACCTTTTAGAATTCTGAATGCTTGAATCAGGTCACCGCATAGTCTTCTTTGAACTTTTAGCCTGTCTGCAATAAAAATAATTGGGTTGACTTAATAAAAACACATTTTTATACTTTTTAAATCAAAACATTTATGAAAATTACACAAAACGATACATGTAACATTTATTCTCAAAAAGAATATTTGAGATAACTCATTAATAGATCCCTTTAGTAAAGTAAAGGTGCCAGCTTTTCTTGTTTATTTTACAATTAAGCAACAGGATAAAAAATAATAAAAGCAATCATTCGTCAATTATCTATATTTGTGTTTCTACAATAATAGCAATGTTCTTAACTCAGTAAGCAAATAACATGAATATAACATGTAAATAGAATAACTGTTTGAATATATATATATATATATATATATATATATATAGAGAGAGAGAGAGAGAGAGAGAGAGAAAATTATCAAAATACAAACTCAGTAAATTGTAATTAGTAGGATATTATGAAATCGTAATCACTTTTTTAGCAATATGTTGTTTAATTATATATCCCTTAATTAGAATCCACTGCACCTAAATTTAACAGCCATTATATTTGTTCTTATTCATTCTATATTTATTCTAGCACCAATTAAAAAAAAAAAAAAAAACTTCATATAGACAAACCTCCAAATTGTGCTACACATTTAGCGTCCAAGAGTCGCTGAATACTATACCAATCCTTTCTTGGTTTACAAAAAGGACAACGGTAAAGCACACAACATGTAACTGAAACAAAAAGGGGATATAGTAAAACAGAAATAAGCTTAGGCATAATTAAAATGAAATGAGTTTGTTTCAATACAAACTCATTAATTAGTCCAGATACAAGAATTTTAAACTGCTGAGGTAGAAATAGTTTTAGCTGTAGACATGCATATATTAAATAGGTATTACATGTGTATTTAAGTTCAACCGTTTGAAAAATCTACACCCAACATACACGTATTGAATTGCTACTTTCATATCTGTAAGCTGTATAAGTCAACATTTTTTTGTCCAATGAAATATTTAAACATTATATCCTTACTATCCTTAAAATTTGTAATATAAAACTGTTTCATAGTATGTTGACGTATATATATATAATCTCTATATCAATATACTTATATCAATATATTTTAACTATAATATATATGTACAATTCAATTTTTTAAAATTAAAATTTATAAATCCCGGAAGGGTTCATTAAATTAGTATAATAATGCTATATGAGTGTTTTGTATCTGAATTTTTATCCAAAATGATGTTTTGTATCTGAATCCAAGTTAGATACAGTAAAATTCACAAGAACCAATGTGATTGACAAAGTATATGCAGCTATCCTTAACATACGCAAAAAATATAAAAAAATGTACAAAAATGACTTATTTGTAAACAAATGTACAATGTTTAGCAGTGATGGCTAAATATGCAGTGTTTTTTTTATTTTTCAACAAAGTATACATACAGTCTTGATATAAATTAATGATTTTCCACAACACTAAAACTTCTTAAGATGTTTGTCATGTGATTGGGGTGTAACGCCACTAATGATAACATACCGGAAGCTGCACACTCAGTACCACTGTGGTAGAGCCAACAAGCCTGCAGAAATACCCCTGTCACACACCTGAGAGACAGTGAAACTCCCACTGACATGCCAACGAAACATGGAGAGTTTTCTCTTTATCCAATGGCCAGATAAGGGTACAACATTACTTAACAAGCATGTTTGCTATGCTTCTGGGTAATGTAGTTTTCAAACTAATTCATCATTTTAAATAGAAGAGTTACAAACATAAAGAAAATGTGTCTCCGTAGGGCTGATTAGATCGGCCCATATATTCTAGCAGCGTCGGTCGTGCCAGTTATAGGGTTAAAGTATTCAGTCCCCTTATGTAAAAAACATATTTTTAATATATGGTAGAAAAAAGTATGATTCAATATATATATATATAATATATATATATATATATATATATATATATATATATATATATATTATATATAAACCTATATATATTTTATCAAACTTTGATTACAGACTAAAATAGATTTTAAAAATATATATCATATTTTAAATATATATTCCAGGATGCAAAGGTTTCGCATCTATGTAAACTATAAGGGTCATACTTTTCTGCGATATTTAAAAAATATACAGCATGTTTTTCCAGAATTGTCAAACCTTAGAGAAGGTTTAGAAACACTATAAAAAGTAGTCTTTAAATAAAGTTCAACTGCAGGTTAGAAGTTAAGAGCAGTAATTGCAGGTTCTGCAGGTGGTTTGGGCAGAGACCAGTGCGTGATACTGACACCTCAGACCCCGAACAGGTGTGTCATCGTCCCAGTGGGTGGTATGCAGAGCTTTGCTGGGATGAGAAGTGAATAGCAACGCCCCTATTCTTCATAAACGGCAGAGAAACAGAAAGAAAAGACAATCTATTATATTAACAAAGTGACTTACAGGCCCCACTGCACATGGTTCTATCAGTTACCGATACACTTGACACAAATCTGCCTCTGCTCTTTCAGGCAGCAAATGTGAAAAAATAAGCAAAGCTGTCTTGTGTGCCGCTGGATAGGATTTGTTTTCACATTACAGTTTGCTTTTCACGGGAAAAGCAGCAGGCTTCCAGCATGCAGTCTGGCTCAATGATTACTGCTGCACTACAATGAGCTTAGTAAAAAAAAAAAACTAAACAGATACTGTGGACCCGGGCCTCTTGGTGGACCCACCCGCTCCGGACGGCGATTGCGCCCCGGCTCCCCTATGGAGGGAGGAGGCCGCGACGCCGCGGGCCGGGCCCTATGGTGGCGGAGGCGGTCGATGCGGCCCGGGCTCCCTATGGTGGCTGGAGGCGGGCGACTGCGGCAACGGCTCCTGAATGGTGGAGGAGGCAGGCCACTCCTTCCTCGGCTCTTGAGAGCGGTGGCGGCGAGGAGGGACCTCCGAAGGGACATCTCGCAGCCGCGGCGGGCGGCGGCGGCTCCTCCCTCTCGGGCTCTGGGAGCGGCGGCAGCTCCTCACCCCTCTCTGGCTCTGGGAGCGACAGCAGATCCTCACCCCTCTCTGGCTCTGGGAGCGACGGCAGCTCCTCCCCCCTCTCTGGCTCTGGGGACGACGGCAGCTCCTCACCCCTCTCTGGCTCTGGGAGCGACGGCAGCTCCTCACCCCTCTCTGGCTCTGGGAGCGACGGCAGCTCCTCACCCCTCTCTGGCTGTGGGAGCGACGGCAGCTCCTCACCCCTCTCTGGCTCTGGGAGCGACGGCAGCTCCTCACCCCTCTCTGGCTCTGGGGACGACGGCAGCTCCTCACCCCTCTCTGGCTCTGGGGACGACGGCAGCTCCTCACCCCTCTCTGGCTCTGGGGACGACGGCAGCTCCTCACCCCTCTCTGGCTCTGGGGACGACGGCAGCTCCTCCTCCCTCTCTGGCTCTCGGGAAGGCGGCTCACCCCTCTCTGGCTCTCGGGAAGGCGGCTCACCCCTCTTTATTGGAGTGACCGGGGCATCTCCCATGTCTACAGCCAGGTAATTAACCACCATGAGGGCAACCTCTGGGAAGGAGGCCGGGTGGTGCTGTTCCTCCCACTGTTCCCACCTCTCCCCATCTCGACGCCACAGCGTGTTGATAACTATGGGGAGATCGTGGACGAGGTCTGCCTCAGGGTGCATCAACCAGTCCCAGATCTCCTGTGGTGAAGGTGGTGGTGCTGGAGGTAGTGGGGTGGCCCCTGATGCCCGGGGTGAACACGGCACCTCTTCCTGGGCCTGGTTGTAGGGGCATCCTGCCCAGTTGTGGCCGTCCTCCTCACAACGGCCACACCAGTTTGCCGGTGGCACGTCTGGGCAGGACCGCCAACGATGGTCCTCCTTCCCGCACCAGGAACACCAGGGGAAGAGGCTGGCCGGGTCCTCCAGCAGTGGCTGCAGCAGCTTACATTTCTTCAGCTGCTGCTGCTTTTCCTGCTTTTGTCGCTGTCTGCTCTTTCCCCCCATTTTTTTTTTTTTTTTTTATTTAAAAAAAAAAAAAAAAAAAAAAAAAAAAAAAAAAAATTCCAAAAATTCCACAAAACAAAAACAAAAAATACTGCTCTGAGCCTCTATCCCACTTCTGACACCAAATGTGGCAGGCTGGCGAGTGGATAGAGGCCCAGAGACAGACTGCAGTTCAAAAAAATAACTATTTTATTATAAATAAATACACAAAATGAAAGGGCACAAGGGCCAAAACAAAACAATTTAAACACAAAGAAAGACAAAAAGCAAAACTTACAAAAATAAAGGTTTCCAGGCTGGGCAATGCCTTCACTGGATTCAAACTTTCCAAACAACCAAAAAAAACCAACCTGCTTCCTCAGCTCCCTCTCCCCAAATGAGAAGCAGAGGCCTCCTTTTATATCAGGTGGCTGGGCGCTGATTGATCGTTAATCAACCTAATCAACTAATCAACCCCAGCCACCTGAACATAATAAACCCAGGCAGGTAGGGGAAGTTAACCCCATCCCTGCCAATTTAAAGGGCAGAGCTTTGCTCTGCCACAATAACATACATACATACATACCATATATATATTATTTATATATATATACACACACACACACACACACACACACACACACACATACATACACACACACACATTTTTGGTTGTGGTCTATTATAAACCTCTGTGGCAGGCTGGTGAGTGGATAGAGGCCCAGAGACAGTCTGTAGTTCAAAAAAAATAATTTTATTATAAATACACAAAAATAAAAAGGCACAAGGGCCAAAACAAAGCAATTTAAACACAAAAAGAAAGACAAAAAGCAAAACTAACAAAAATAACAATTTCCAGGCTGGGCAATGCCTTCACTGGATTTATCAAAATTCAACAATCACACACCAACACTCACCAACCTGCTTCCTCAGCTCCCTCCTCCCTAGTGGGAGGCTGAGGCCTCCTTTTATGCCAGGTGGCTAAACGATAATTGATTAATTACATTAGTTGATTGCTCCCACCTGGGGCAATCAACCTGGGCAGGGAGGAGAATTTAACTCCATCCCTGCCAGTATTTCCAAGGGCAGAGCCCTGCTCTGCCACAACCACATATAAAAAATCAACCACAGATTTGTCAGAATTCCAGTTAATTTTATATTGTGTATAGATGACATACCATGCACAGAACATTATTCTAAAGATTTATAATAAGTTAATAAGTTGTGTGTAGGATATCTCTTATTATAACATTACCTTATACAGTTTGACATTGAACCGCCCAAACTGCACGAGATGACATGATAACAAGAGAAACCCTACACACAACGTATTAACTTATAAATGACTTACCGCTATGTTCTGTCACATTTCTTGTATGTCATAGTGCTGCATTAGTAACCCTCTGATAGTAATGTCCGCCAATGTGTGCATTATTTATGAAACAGAGCACTGCCATTTGTATTGTTTTTAAAAAGTGAGTTCCCTGCCTGAACCGTTGCACTGCTAAATGTACTATAATGATCTAAAAACGAAGGATTGAGGGTACATTTTCTACTAATCCATAACATGTAATTGGAAAAAAATGACATTTCAGATTAATAGATCTATGCATTGCTGTTCCTTTGCAAATGATCATAAAGTATTCCCTTATATCTTAAAGTGGGTCACTCGTTTCTTGATATTTATACATGTTGTAAAAACATGTATATTAAAAACACGAGACAGAATAAATGTTAAGAGTCTGTTCTGAATATTAATAGTCAAAAATACATCAGATTGACAGTGTTACCCGTTTTTTATTAGCTCTATACAAGTTTCTGTGATGTTTGTTTCTGCCTTTGTCTCTTCCTGGCTGCTGTAAAACAGGTCTCCGTCCTTTAGACCACTAAAGACCTTCTCCGTGACGTCACGTGAAAAAACAGTAAAGTTTCTACAAGTGTAGCTTGCAAGGGGGCAGGGGGTCTGGACTGATAGGTGATGCAATCATAAACATTAAGACATAAGCCCGATATCTGCTCCTTCAATGGAGCTTGGCTCTTTTGTACAGCTGTATCAAAGCGGGAGGTTCCTGGGTTCGTGTTTGACCTCCACCTGTGAGAAACCCACCTGCCTGAGGGAACGAAGGTTTGGCACAGGCAACAGATCATTGATATGGATTTTGCCTAAATGTTTCAGTCACAGTTTCACCTGCACTCTGTCTGCATGACATCAATAAAATGTCTCTCGTTTCTCACGGAAGGTCTCTGTACGATGTGGTGCTCCCACTCTGACAAAGTGGTGGTTAACTACCAGAGACATGCATTTTCAACACGATTAGAGGAATTCAACAAAACAATTTGCGTATGGGTTAGGAGTTTCGGGATTTTAAAAGTTAGTAAAAATATAATGAAGTGTTACATACATGGTAGGGGTGCATGAGAATGGTAGCCTATTGGCATGGCTCCGATATAAAAAATAAACATAATCCAGCTATCAGCAGTTTGTGGTTTTAGTCGATAATGTACACCCCGATATGATGCTTGGATTTCTTCCAGCACAAGAATTTATGTTTGTTTGGTGGACTCTATTAAGACAGTAACTTTCCTTGCAGTACTGTGGTAACATGCAATGACAACTGCACCGCTAGGTAGTTTCAAATTTGAATTTTAAAGACACATACTGATTTTTTTGAAATACCGTATTACTTCAATTTGGCACCGCCCTCATTTAAAGACACCCTTGTATTGATGCCGCAGTCATATATCAGCTTTAAATAGAGGCCGCCTGCTTGAATAAATGCCGCTATCAATAAAGAAACATTAAGGTTGTTTTTTTTCTCCCCATACTAAAAAAAAAACACACACAGTAAACAAACAAACACACAACACTGACTATGTACATGCAACGCCCCCGAAGAGACGGGAGCCTCAATCTAGCATGTAAATTACAAACTAATGTACACACACATAATAAGCACATTTTATTTTATGGTAGTACAGTTCTGAAAGAAAATGCAAAATAAACATTGTACAGAACTGTAGTCCTTCTGAAGTTCAGGTGGTTTTGTTGTTTAGTTTTTATTGTAATTCCCATACTCAATCCTGTACAAATAAAAACAAATGTGCTTACTATCTATGAGAAGATTTAGTTTCGGTTTCACTTGCAGAAAAATTACAAACAAGCAAATTACAGCGAAACAATAACGAGCAGTATATATTAAGTTTTTACAGAAACACAGACAGACACATTTTTAGTGCAGAAAAACATTTACGTCACATTCTTGGATTTAACTGCCACACCAACATTGTCCCGCCCCTTAACAACAAATACAAACGCTTGAATCGCTGGCACAGTACTCCCTGACCTTCCAACTCCCACCTAATAGGCTCTCGGTAACTGTCATCTGATAAATGTACTGTAGTCAAAGTAGGTTAGCCACATCCGCTGCTACATACAGGTAGGCTACCATATTACACAAAATAAGCAACCGGGATACTTCTAAATTGTCATAAATCATGTAATAAAATATTGCAGCCTTTTAAAATCATGGTATTATTAATAAAGGACACCCTCGTATAAAGAACGCCCTCTGAAGCGCCGCAGTCATATTGATCAATTTAAAATAAACGCCGTGGAACCAAATTGAAGTAATACAGTATCTAAAGACAACATACAGGATGGCTGAGTTGTGTACAGCAGAAGACTTGCTACATGCTACATCCAGTGATGAAATGTGAGGTTTTTTTTTAGGTTGAATCCTAAATAACATTGATGGTTTAAGTTATTATTATTATTATATATATTATACATAATATTATAATCATATTATTCATAAATATATTATTCTGATAGGAGTCAATTGAGTGAAATTGGAAGCTTCTCCTTCTATTGGAAGCTCGAGAACAGTTGTAGGCGTGGCTGAAGCAGTGGGAGAGGTGAGCGCTGCTGCTGGTGCTACTGATGAGGATGTAATGGCTGCCGGCTCCAAGCGAGTGATCCTGTTTTCAAGCATATCAAGGCTATCACATACTGTAGAAATGGTGGTGGAAAGGGGATGATTGAGTTGCTTGATGTCATTCAAAATCTGATAATGTAAATTGGAGGAAGGAATTGAAAACTGAGGGGTTGGAGTCCTGGATCAGAAGCAAGTGAAGCTTGTACTACAGGGGCGGAGCATGAGCTGACAAGTTTGGATCTCTGCTGTGAATTTTGAGGCGAAAAACAGGCTCGGCCAATATGGAATTGCAGAGAAACTCCCTGCTTCAATGGACAATCCTTTTTTGAACAGGGCTTTCAGGAATTTGTAGGTGGGCCAATCCTTGCAAAAAAGTTGTGCTGGAGAATCATCCTGAGGTTTGTTGTGTTTAGGATAAGGTGAAGATGAATGGCAGCGGGCACAGTTGGATAAGCGGAGGCTGAAGCAGCAAGATTGGCAGAGTTAAAGGAAATCTTCGGCAGCATTGTCAGACAGAGGAGAAGCAGAATGTGTGGATTTCTTTGTAAGTTTTTTTGGTGGATTTTTTTGCAAGAAGACAGTCAGAAGGAGAGAAAAGAAAATCATCTGAATCAGATGAAAACAAAAGCTGTCTCGGGTGAGTAGTCATTTTTCTAAGATTGAAAAACAAACTTTTGTGTTTTAAGTTTGGGTCTGCCATCTGAGTGGTCAAGGCAAACTGAAAAGCAAGATAACAAGTAGGACACTGGCTACAGTTTAAATAGGATGACTGACAGGTAATTAAAGGGTGACTTACACAAGGGAGGAGCCCCCCAAAATGCACAAAGCCCAATGAGTGCCATGAAAACATATCCCACACCATCACACCACCACCACCAGCCTGCAATGTTGACACGCGGCATGATAGATGCTTGTACTCATGTGGTTTTCTCCATACCCTAGTCCTCCCATCAGTGTGAAACAGCAGGAACCGGGATTCATCAGACCAGGAAATGTTTTTCCAATCCTCTAGTGTCCAGTGTTTTTGTTCCTTAGCCCACTTGAACCACAATTTCTTGTGTTTTGCTGAAAGAAGTGGAACTCTGCTAGGTCGTCGGCTGCCATACCCCATTCGTGTCAAGGTACGATGAGTTGTGCATTCTTCTATGGGTCTTTCAGCACCATGTTGTACTGGACTGTCAGTTCACTAACTGTAGCCCATCTGTTGCTTTGCACAATTCATGTCAGCCCCCTTTGGCCTCTTTCATCAATGAGCCGTTTTCGACCACTGGCCTGTCGTTGGCTGGATGTCCTTTGGGTGGTGGACCATCCTTGATACCCACAGGAAACTCAGCGTGAAAAACCCAGCAGCATTGCAGCTCTTGACACACTCAAACCGGTATGCCTGGCACCTACTACCATACCCCGTTCAAAGACACTTAGAACAGACCAAATGAACTGACAAAAGGTTGGATGTACTGACCGCATGGGGAGGCCATTTGTTACCCCACACTGAAAGACTCAGCTTCACAAATCGGCCCAGTATCGAACCTCTCCGTACGCTATTACTATACACTTTCCACCTATAAATTTTTCAAGGCTCAGTATTTCCCTAGTTACTCAGATCCACATTAGTACCTTTCTCGTCGAATAGGGAGAGACCTTGCAATAACTTACCCGACTGAATGCGAACACCACGGAAGTCTCTTTTCCCAATAGGACCCGGCTTTAAAGCCTCTTTAAACAGGGGCACTTACATCTACACAATCCTAAACCTGGATTTAACAAGTTACTCAAGAAAGGGATCAGGTACCGGTGAATCACCTCTTAACCCACGTGTTCTCACTATATCGTCTTTACCCTAAGGATTTTGAACCCTGTGACCTTCACACGTTAACTATTTTCAAGTGACGCTTTGAAAGTCCCATATCCCTTCCTTGGAATTTTACCCGTGAATTTCAATCCTGGAAAGTAACAAATGGAATTAATCGCGGAAGTCTGGACAATCAGGGTGTAGTTACCACATAGTCTCATAGAAAGGTCTTCCACCTATCCATACTCACTTAATTTTCCACCACTTCAAGTGCTTATTTAAGGTAAGGACATTGCATACGAAGCTTCCCATTTGACAGAAATATTCGTTTCGCCGATTTTTCTCGTTTAATCCAAAAAAGGTTTTCTGGAGGTCCTTTCTTCCAAGTCGGATCCTTGAATAAGTATTTGTAGAGAGGTTACAAAAAAATTATTATTTCCGGTAAATTATAATTAAAAATAAAAACTGAAAAGAAAGTTCCAAGGGGTTGGTGGAAAATTATCGTTAGGATTTAACAAAAAGTTCAGGTGTCCACCCCCATTGTAATTATAATAGCAATCCTAAATTAGCTCAGGTTTAACCAATCACCTTCAAAATCACACATCAATTTAAGTGGCCTCCACATGTGTTAAATTTTAGTGATTCACATGACTTCAGGATAAATTCAGCAGTTCCTGTAGGTTCCCTCTGTTGGGTACTGCATTTCAAAGCAAAGACTCAATAAGAGCACCAAGACACTTTCAAAAGAACTCCAGGAAAAAGTTGTTGAAAGGCACAGATCAGGGGATGAGTATAAAAAAATATCAAAGGCCTTGAATATCCCTTGGACAATTATTAAGAAGTGGAAGGTGTATGGCACCACCAAGTGGATGACCAAGCAAGAAGGAGACTGGTCAGAGAGGCTACCAAGAGGCCAATGGCAACTTTGCAAGAGCTACAGGCTTTTATGACCAAGACTGGTCAAAGTGTGCATGTGACAACAATATCCCAAGCACTCCACAAATCTGGCCTGTATGGTAGGGTGGCAAGAAGGAAGCCATTTATTTAGGTGCAAACCCAACACAGCACATCACCCAAAGAACACCATCCCTACTGCGATGGTGGCAGCATCATGTTATGGGGATGTTTTTCATCGACAGGGACTGGGACACTTGTCATGTCAGGATAGAAGGGAAAATGAATGGAGCAAAGTACAGAGAACTCCTTGAGGAAAACCTGCTGCCCTTTGCAAGAAAGTTGAAACTGGGACGGAGGTTCAGCTTTCTGCATGACAATGACCCAAAGCACACAGCCAAAGCTACACTGGAGTGGCTAAGGAACAAAAAGGTAAATGTTCTTGAGTGGCCCAGTCAGAGCCCCGACCTAAATCCAATCGGAAATTTGTGGCATGACTTGAAGATTGCTGTCCATCAATGCTCCCCAAGGAACTTGACAAAGCTCGAACAGTTTTGTAAAGAAGAATGGTCAAAAATGGTGAAATCTAGGTGTGTAAAGTTGGTAGAGACCTATCCCAACAGACTCACAGTTGTAATTGCTGCCAAAGATACTTCCACCAAGTATTAACTCAGAAGGGGTGGAGACTTATCCAATTATGATCTTTCAGTTTTGTATTTTTAATATATAATTTTTTTCTCAATAAAAACTTTTTTCCCCTTAACAGTGTGGAGTATGGTGTGTAGAGAAGTGGAAAAAATCATCATTTAAATGCATAAAACTGACACAACAAAATGTGAAAAAAGTTCAAGGGGGTGGGATATACGTTGAAAGATATATATAGGCAGGCATATATATTATATATATATATATATATATATATATATTATATATATATATATACATACACATACACACACACACGCACACAGTGACTTGCAAAAGTATTCAGACCCCTGACCAATTCTCTCATATTACCGAATTACAAATGGTACATTGAAATTTCATTCTGTTTGATATTTTATTTTTAAACACTAAAACTCAGAATCAATTATTGTAAGGTGACATTGCTTTTAATTTGGGAAATATTTTTAAGAAAAATAAAAAAACTGAAATATCTTGCTTGCATAATTATTCAACCCCTGTGTTGTGGAAGCTCCCAGTTTGCACCGATGAAAGAAATTGCCCTAATTAGGATCCAATTACCTTACCATTGGCCTCCACCTGTGAACCATTAAAGTTGCTGTCACATTTTCTGGATAAAAACCCCATTGTTGAAGGATCATTGGTAAGGCTGTGAATCTGAAGGAAAATGAAGACCAAAGAGCATTCTACAGAAGTTAGAGATAAAGTAATACAAATGCATAGATTAGGGAAAGGGTACAAAATAATATCCAAGTGTTTGGATATCCCAGTGAGCACAGTTGGATCAATAATCAGGAAGTGGAAGCTGCATCACACCACCCAGGCACTGCCAAGAAAAGGCCGTCCCTCAAAACTCAGCGCTCAAACGAGACTTGTGAGAGAAGCCACAGAGAGGCCAACAATCACTTTGAAGGAGATAAAGAGTTCAGTGGCTGGGAGTGGAGTAATGGTGCACCAGTCAACCATATCAAGAGCTCTGCATAACACTGGCCTTCATGAGAGGGTGGCAAGAAAGAAGCTGTTACTCAAAAAGTAGTATCTGAAAGCACATCTGGAGTTTGCCAGAAAGCAGGAGAGTGACCCAGCTGTGATGTGGGAAAAGGTTTTGTGGTCAGATGAGACCAAGATAGAGCTTTCTGGCCAAATCTCAAAGCGCTATGTGTGGCGCAAACCTAACACTGCCCATGCCTCAAGACACACCATCCCTACAGTGAAATATGGTGGTGGCAGCATCATGCTGTGGGGATGCTTCTCATCAGCAGGGACTGGACATCTTGTTACAATTGAAGGAAGAATGGATGGAGCAAAATACAGGAAAATACTGCAAGAGAATCTGCTTCAGTCCGCAAAGAAACTGAAGCTTGGGAGGAAATTCACCTTTCAGCAGGACAATGATCCCAAGCACAAGGCCAAAGCAACATTGGAATGGCTCAAGAACAAAAAGGTGAATGTCCTACAGTGTCCCTGTTAAAGTCCTGATATCAATCCCATTGAGAATCTGTGGCACTATTTGAAAATTGCGGTCCACAAGCGTTGTCCAACCAACCTGAACAACCTGGAGCAAATCTGCCAAGAAGAATGGGCCAAAATCACTCCAACACTGTGTGAAAAGATGGTACATACGTACCACAAAAGACTTAAAGTTGTTATTGCAGCGAAAGATGGCTCTACCAAATATTAATGTGTGAGGGCTGAATACTTATGCAAGCAAGATATTTCAGTTTTTTATTTTTCTTAAAAATATTTCCCAACATAAAATCAATGTCACCTTACAATAATTGATTTTGAGTTTAAGTGTTTTAAAAAAAAAAATATCGAACAGAACGAAATTTCAATGTACCATTTGTAATTCAGTAATATGAGAGAATTGGTCAGGAGTCTGAATACTTTTGCAAGGCACTGTATATTATATATATATATATATATATATATATATATATATATATATATATATATATATAAAATTGATATTTAAACCTATATATCCTAATGTATTTGTCCCAATTTGACCATCTTAAATCATCAGTGGTTAACTAAAATTTGGACACAAAAACAGGGTTAAACTTTATCGGCAAATAAAAGCCGCAGTGGAATGGTCCGGCTGAGCGCTCGCGTTTCTGCTTGTGCCCGTGATAGGAGGCTTCGTTCTCGGTAGTGCTTCTTTTCACTCTGCAGGCCCACCATGCAGCCACTTCAGAGCTACAGCATCGGACGGCAATGCAGCTCTGGGCAGCTTACAGGCAAGCCCACAGGCGCCTGGCCAGTCCATAGATGTCGCTGGTGTGTGGCAAGCCGAGGACACCCTGGCCATCCTAAGCCCTCCCCACCTAGGTGACTAATTGTGCTCCACCCCTTGGGAGCTCTCGTCCATGGTTGGCAGTGGAATAGCCTGGACTTGAACCGGTGACCTCTAGGCCAGAGAGGAAATTCTGTTTGAAGTGACAAGTGTCAATGAAATTTCACTGAAAGAGCTTAAATGTTGGCTTCCATGTATGGGGTGCCAAGTGTAAATAAAAAAAAGAATGTAAAACATGTAAACAAGGTTCTGATTTAGCTTAATACATAAATGTTAAACACACGTTCTTAAAAGTTTTGAAATGTGAACATTTTTTGGCATTTGTGACAGAGATCAAATGATTCTTGATGTTAGATCTCCCTCCCGACCTGTTAGGGCATGTGGCAAAGTGCCCCGTCGCTGTGCTATTTATTTGTGTTTTATGTTGTATGTAGTGTGTTAATGTTAGTATATGTATAGTCATTGGCACACGGGATATAAATGGGTCTGTGTAGCACAAGTGATTTAAAATATATTTGTATTTAGGCACGAGGATTGCACATCACTCCACGTGCAGATTAAACAGTATATAGTGTGTGGACACGGGAGTGCACTAATTTAATTAACGTGCAGTTGTACCGAGATTCCAATTGAATGATTGATTAGCAATCGAGTCTCAGTACAGCTGCATAAAAACATGCAAGTTTCACTCACTCGGGGTTGTGTGTTTGGTGAGTGGAGAATGGGTGTGGAGAAGGAGAAAGTAAAAAGTAAATTAAATTCAAGCATATAATTGCTATTTCATGCTGGAAGGACCAGCACGATACTTATGTGTTTGTTCGGACTCACTGTGTTTGTTTGTCTGTTCGTCCATTGTTTGTTTAGTGTTAATCTGTTTTATTTGTCTATTTATTTTGGCCTCAAATGCCATGTCCTGTTTCTTGTTTAAATCTTTTATTTGTTGCACTCATTAAACAGACTGAGTGCCACAGCGTCTCAGTTTCCATCTCAGTACTGCTTTTCTCTGTGTACTCCTTTTTGGCCTGACGTCACCCTACAGCCAGCCTGTTCACAGGGCACTATGTAAAAGGAACAGATTACCCTTAACTAAATGGCATGACAATTTATTCTTTAGGGTAGGTGGAAGTCAGTCATTTAGGAAAGTGGCAGGGTTACGGCACCCAAGCTCAATGACTCAGATGGGAGACGCATGGCATCCGAGGATTGGAGGAGCAGATGCGCTCGTTAACCTAGGGGTCATGAGCAAGGGTATAAAAAGGGGGCGTTGTGTAAGTGATCTGTTCTTTGGTAAATGGTTAGTGTTTTAAACTACAAGGAGTCTGTGTTGCCGTATTGTGAACCGTGAGTTTTTGTCTAGTGCCTGTTAGTGTTTGTTAACTGCTGTTTGTTTCTTAATAGATTACCAGTAGCACGATCCAGAGCTGTAGTGAAAGCCAGCATAAACCCGGACATCACTTTCACTTTCACTGAGAACTGTAATACACCACTAGCACTTATTCATTGTCACTAAGAACTGTGTTTGTGTTTTGTGTTTAGTGTTGGTGTGTTAAACTGGACTTTTGGTTGTGGGTCAAACCCATCGGAGTTTTACAAACGCCGCTGTATTCACTTCCATCATTTATTGTTACAGGTGTTTGCCATAAGGCTTTGGACATTGCATAAACTCTTTGCAGTCCTATGTCAGACCTGGACCGACATTACAATTTTCCCTTTCCAGTCCAATGTCGGACCCTGTCCGACATCATCAAAAAGATGTAAAGCATAGGTCTCTAGTCGTTTTTTCTCCGGGAAAAAGACAAGAAAACCTTTCAATGGCCGAGTGAGACTGATAGGAGCTGAATGAAACCAAAAAAAAGGCGTATCTCATAGCCCCATCCACTGCTGAGATAACACAGACATAAACAAAGGAGACAGCTGCTTCAGCATCCAGCGCTGAAAGAAAATCACAGACATTTGCAGAGGTTTTTGAGATGTTATAGTAATAAAATAATGACGAGTGATCAGGAGAGGATTTATCAGTATGCACGTCTATAAAGAGGTATGTGAAAAATACAGCAAACAAGGGGTGGGGCTTGGCTGGAGATACAGTACCGAGTGTCCTTTTGCAATTCAATGCCAACAGCGTGTGTAAAGTAAACAGCGCGTGTGAAAATAAATTGGACCTGACGAGCGCTGAATAAAAGGACTGCAAAGAATTAACTTCAGTAAACACCCTTGCACCTGTTCACAATTGTCTGTGTGATTATTACCTACACTGCACTGCACTCACCTGTACCCAGTCACCACTTTGTCACAGCATTGTATGGAGACGAGGTGGGGAAGCGAAGGGAAGGGCAGCTTTGCAGCATACAATGCCAAATTAAACACTTCAATTGACTCATTTAGCTTCAGATTTAGCTGATAAAATAAATATTTATTTTGTGAAAACACAGATATATTTTTTCAGATCTAATTTCTGAATGACAATGTTTTTCAGATTTATCTGTTAGGTAAATGTTGAATCACCAAGGTTTAGGGGTGGCATGTAATAACTTTGCGCACCACTGAACTAGCCAACGGTTCTAAATGTAATTTTGAGTTTAACTGTGAAAAGGAAATGTTACAAAGATGTTGAGAAACATAGTTAATTTAATTTAATTTAACTAAGCACATTACACCAACACCCATCTGTGTTCACCACCTGGAGGCCAAATTTACTGCCTAAAGTATCCAGAAGATGTACAAGATTTAATTCTTCTACTGCTCTCCCTGATCTCTAAAAATGCCTGTCAGCCTTAACATCCAGAATGAACAATAAAACAGAGTTAGGAGGATGCTCACTCACCTTTCACTGAAACTGTGAGTTCTAATGACCTCTGGTTTGGTAGGTAGGCTCTGCTGTAATTAATGAATGTAAAACTAAACAGCTTGCCAGATATCTTCAAGGAATATATTGCGACCCAGTGATAAATGTTAGTTATTGTTTCTTTTAAATAAATTATTCATTTTTAATCTTTGCAATAGTTTGGGCCCAGATGGTCTTTTAAACAGTTCCTTGATCCACTTAAAAATAAATTCATCATTGATCTTACTCGTGGCAGATGTAAGAGGCATGCAATAAGCTTGGAAAACGTGCACTGTTTTTTTTTTTTTAATTACTCGTTTTTTCTTTACTTCTTGTGGGTAAAATTCCTTGGAGGATAATGCCTCCTGACAAAAAAGGCAACCGGCCAAAACAGCAACAAGTTCAGACAACTATATTAGGCTACCATAAAGGACACAGGTGGAGGGCCAACAATCAATCACATTCAAATATGCCACATTAAAAAAACAGCGAGTGCTTTTATCTAGTACATGATCATTAAATACAATTGTTTTTGCCTGTTCTAATGTAGTAATTTGCATTTGCTATGTGTTTGTATTGCTCACATTAATTTTCATGAGTGATTCAGCAAGGTAGTGCCAACACTGTTCCCTGCATACTATACACTGTGATTATTCCTTTATACCTACTCTTGTATGAAAAAATGTTTAAAGAATCTATTCCTAATGTGTGTTGTTTTGTAAGCAATAATGGAGCTAGTAAACAGAAAAATGTGGTGTCTTAGGTTTGCATTATGTTGATTGAATAAACATTTATAACATTTATAACATATAACAGGTCCAATTGTTTTTGTCAAGCACTGTTTTCACCCAGAACACAAAAGAAATGTATGCCATACAAAAACAGTGAATTTACTATCAGTGTAATCTGTGACACACAAAATAACAATAATGTAATGTCATTTCAATAATAAATAGCTTTAACCGAAGTCAAATGAACAGAATGTTAAATAAAGCAAGTCATGTTGGAACCTACAAGCAGCAGCTTATTTTGTAGAGTGTACATTAGACTGTCAAGGACAAAGCCTTCTGAACGTTTAAACTGCAGCAGGTTCTTTATAAACACATAAAGTATGTTAATATCAAATTTATTTAGATTGAATGACTTTTTATAGTTTTTTTTAATCACCTCTCTTTTTAATTTTTCAGAAAATATATTTAGCAACATTATGTGAATGTGAAATTGTAGGATATTAACTTTTTCTGGGAAAACCTCTCATTTAAGAGCAGACAAACAGAAAGAAAAATATTTCCTGAGTGTATTCTAAGATCTACCATACCTATACTATAGATCACGGGTTCCCAAACTTTTTTTGCTGTGCCCATCTAGTAAACATTTAGAAAAATATGATTTTCCTAAAATAACATTGTAACGTCATATGTAACAATTAAAGCAGACTCCACACAGGCAGAGGCTTTGTGTTCGAATTCAGCAGTTTATTAGCACAGGACAAATAAACAATTAAAGACCACACCAAAGCAAAACAAAATAAATAAAACCTCTCTGTGCTAAATTCCAGTCTACCTCTCGCTCTCACTGAGACAGCCTCTGTCACTGACTTGCACAACTGCACTCAGACACGCATTCCTATTTATCTCTTCGCATAAAACCACACCTTCCATCCTCCTTCATCAATTCCGAGCATGACATTCGAACCCCAGTTTCCCACCAACATTCTAGGGGTACAAATGCATGTCCAGGATTGGTGAAAACGGACAGACTGGCAACCCCCCACCCCCCCCCCCCACCCCCCCCCCCCCACCTCCCCCTGATAGACTGATAGTAGTGGCGTGACACAGCAAAACTTTATGCAATACAGAAATATAAAAGACAAACAAACGGGACAGTCAATAAGTCCTGCAACGACGGACATTGAGTGTGCTGTAGGTTCTAACAGGATACAGTGCAGCTGAGACAGCGGCAAAGGTGCTACATTTAAATAAGCGATTAATCTTTAATAAAGTTATTATATATGCATGGATTGTATTAACATCAATACAGTCACTTATTATCGTTCTGCACTTCACATTTAAATGACAAAGTAAGGACATTGTGGATTTAAAAGCCCATTTAATTATTTCAGAGCCAAACCCTGTATATTCAACTGATTGAACTATTATTACAGTATTGTTATTACAGTATACCTTTCTGTTTAGATCAGTCTAGTTTTACTAGTACAGTAGTAAGAAAATAAGAAAGTTTACAAACGAGAGAAGGCCATTCGGCCCATTTTGCTCGTTTGGTTGTTAGTAGCTTATTGATCCCAGAATCTCATCAAGCAGCTTCTTGAAGGATCCCAGGGTGTCAGCTTTAACAAAGTTACTGGGGAGTTGATTCCAGACTCTCACGATTCTCTGTGTAAAAAAAATGCCTCTTATTTTCTGTTCTGAATGGCCCTTTGTTTAATTTCCATTTGAGAACCCTGGTCATTGCTTCTTTTTTGAGGTTGAAAAAGTCAATTGGGTCATTATTTAAGCCTGTCTGCATATGCCATGTCTTTTAGACCCGGAATAATTCTGGTTGCTCTTCTATATCTTTTTTGTAGTGAGGTGACCAGAACTGAACACAATATTCTAGATGAGGTCTTACTAATGCATTGTAAAGTTTTAACATTACTTCCCTTGATTTAAATTCAACACTTTTCACTGTATATCCAAGTATATCCTGTATATCTTCCCCACATTGTCTAGATGAAGACATTTCTGCTTCAACATAAACTCCTAGGTCTTTTTCATAGATTCCTTCTTCAATTTCATTATCTCATATGATATTTATAATGCACATTTGTATTGCCTGCGTGCAGTACCTTACACTTTTCTCTATTAAATGTAAACAACTCAGGTAACACAGCCATTAAATGTATACATTAACACATTTAATCGTTGTCTTACCTGAGTTGATGATCTCTTTTGATGTAATCTCCCTTCTGGTTTTTTTTGTTCCTTTCTAGTTTAAATGCTTCTGAACATCCTCAAGGAAGGTCATGCTCTTAGTGCTTTTAATCTACAATCATTGAAATTTCAATTTGTTTATGCTTGTGAAGTAAGATATACTGTATTAACAATGCTACAATAATAATAGTAATAAAATCAGTTTAATTGACAGTGTTTCGCTGTGAGCTTTTAAGTCCTAAAAGTCCTAAAAGAAGACTAAAGAATGAGAAAACGAGGGTGCAACATTTTAATAAGTGACAAGTCTTTATTAATGTTAGTGCAATTACGAATAGTAATTGTAATGTTTGTTCAGCTTAATTTTTTTGTTTTAAGTTTTTATTATAACTTTATAAAATATTTATTTAATAAAATGTTGCCTCCTCGTGTCCGTTTTCTACCAATAGGATATGACTGCGGTCTGGAGCGGCTGTCTCCTAGTGGAAGTCGAAGTTGTCACATGGTATGCAGTATGTAGTGGGCAGTATGGCAGTTGTATAAACAAGGACGTAAAGCTTAAAACTCTGTTTTCATTAATAACCAACAGAAATGCATTCATCACCACGCCAATTCGAAAATAATAAGTGTAATGTTAAAATTCTATTGCACTTTAGCGTCCATCTGAATGGGTTATTTAACAGGGTAATGATGTGTGAAATGTCTTGTTTCAAATGCCAGCACTGCTATTTCATGTAATTGCTTGTAATATATGCCTGTTTTTATCTAAATATATTTTGTATCAGATATTGTTTGTTTTTGTTTACTTTCTCTGGAGGATGTTCCTTTGCTCCCTTACCAAAAAGTACTATGGTATAGTATAGTACATCATAGTGTACTATTGTACTTTATAGTGATCCTATAGTACATCATAGTAGTACTATTATACTTTATAGTTTTGTTTTGTAGAATGTATCACTGCATGCTACCTAACTTAACAGGATTTATTGGTTTTGTTGACAACATTAAAGAGACAAAAAAACACTCAACCAGAAAAAAAAGTAAACAATATACAATTTAGAACTTTATTGAACATACACAGTCCTTTGTCATTTGTGCTTAACAAAAAAACAACCTCCTCCCCCCCCAAACAAATGGCAATCATTTATTAATTGTGCAAGGGTTTAATTCTATGAATGAGGTATATATATATATATATATATATATATATATATATTATATATATAGTATATATATATATATATTATTGATATACAAGTATAAGATTATATATATATATATATATACATATTACGTGATGGGGTGTGTGTGTGTGTGTGTGTGTGTGTGTGTGTGTGTGTGTGTGTGTGTGATGATTGAGCTACTAGCTACTACAACACTTCATAGTATAGTTTACTTTGAGTTGTTGTGATCACAAATTTTTGAAGATTCTGATCAATGTGAATTAAATATTGCTAAATGACAAGCTTGGTTTCTTCTCGTTCAAACTAAGCTGCATTAATAACAATCAAAGCTGTTATAGTGAAAATAATAGTGGAAAACACTAGTTGAGACTTTAAGTAAATTGTTGATGCTCATAACATTGATATATATTGTAGCTCCTGGTTGTGTCTAAGTCTGTTGCATATGTACATGAATACAAATAGAATACACATAAAACAAGTGCTTTTTTAAAAAAATAATCAAAATCACTTTCACCTAAACCATTAGCTGAACACTAAAAACAGTCAGAGTGTGAGTTGCATAGAATACTTCAAATTAAATCAATGTAAGTTCCAATTTGTGGTTGTCAGTAGTATCCATAAAAATAAAAATAAAAATTTAAAAAAATCAGTCCTCAAAAAATGTATATTTTAAATTGATAGCCCAAAAAATGAGTATATAACAGCTAAGATGGAAGCAAAAACAAAACTGTAAAAAGTGTTTTCAAAAGTAAAATGGGATGCCCTTAGCATAGAGCAGAGGAGCTTCTTCTTGTTTATTTCCATTGCTAGATCTGACTCAAATGTTGACTGTTTTAAAGGTTTCGCTATTTTATTATTATTAGTTAAACCATAACAAACAATGCAGAAATAAAACACTGACTAGCCCTAACCTCCCCTTCCCCACTGAAACAACCCTAACCTTCCCTCCCCCACTGAAACAACCCTAACCAACCCTCCCCCACTGAAACATCCCTAACCTCCCCTCCCCCACTGAAACAACCCTAACCAACCCTCCCCCACTGAAACATCCCTAACCTCCTCTCCCCCACTGGAACAACCCTAACCTCCCCTCCCCCACTGAAACATCCCTAACCTCCCCTCCCCCACTGAAACAACCCTAACCTCCCCTCCCCCACTGAAACAACCCTAACCTCCCCTCCCCCACTGAAACATCCCTAACCTCCCCTCCCCCACTGAAACAACCCTAACCAACCCTCCCCCACTGAAACATCCCTAACCTCCTCTCCCCCACTGGAACAACCCTAACCTCCCCTCCCCCACTGAAACAACCCTAACCTCCCCTCCCCCACTGAAACATCCCTAACCTCCCCTACCCCACTGAAACAACCCTACCCACCCAATGAACCAACGCTAACCTCCCCTCCCCCACTGAAACAACCCTAACCTCCCCTCCCCCACTGAAACATCCCTAACCTCCCCTACCCCACTGAAACAACCCTACCCACCCAATGAACCAACGCTAACCTCCCCTCCCCCACTGAAACAACCCTAACCAACCCTCCCCCACTGAAACATCCCTAACCTCCCCTACCCCACTGAAACAACCCTACCCACCCAATGAACCAACGCTAACCTCCCCTCCCCCACTGAAACATCCCTAACCTCCCCTCCCCCACTGCAACATCCCTAACCTCCCCTTCCCCTCTGAAACAACCTTACCCACCCACTAAACCATCCATAACCTCCCCTCCCCGACTGCAACATCCCTAACCTCCCCTCCCCCTCTGAAACAACCTTACCCACCCACTAAACCAACCCTAATCTCCCCTCTCCCACTGAACCAACCCTTCACACTGGACGCGACGCGGCAAAAGCAATTGAAGGCGTTCACATCCTCGATCAGCCAATGATATACACCATACATTTTTCTTTTCTTGAGGATGTCATGGACACACAGCGATCTTACATTTTTTTTCTGTCTCCGGAGAGCAGGGCGATCGCAGTTTTTTTTGTTTGTTTGCTGTCCATTTTTCCAGGTATTGTGTTGTCAGATGCACAGTACCACTGACTGCTGCCACTTTGGCACCCCCCCCCCCCCCCCCCCCCCCCCAAAAAAAAAAAAAAAAAAAAAAAGTTTAATATGATGGGATGGCAGTAGTTGCATTTTTTAATCATGTCTATACGATAGTGCTCAATAATGTAAATGCTCAATGTATTAACTCACACTCTCACAAAACTCACAAAAAAAGAAAGAAAATATCTCAATTTTTAAAAGCAACATGTTTTTATTTTATTTTAAACAACACACTTGCCTGATATTTTGGGTAATTGTGGGGGGATTATGATGGTGTATGTGGGGGGTTAAAATGAGGTTTTATAATACAAAATAAGGTATATAATGTGTGTATATATATATATTTTTTTTTACTAAGCTTTGTGCCTTATGTATAAAAAGAGTTTTCCCTTCCCACTGGCATTTACTGTTTATTGTTTGCTACACATACATGTCTCTGTCTGCGGTCAGCACAATATAATGGCTTTTATTAATCTTGAAAAACAAACAAATATCTGAATCAATATTTAAATTAAGAGCAAATATCCAAACAGAAAAATGCTGTGTTCGTCTCAGCACTAATTAAAACCCACCCCCACTGCAATGAAGGAGGGCTGGGTGATAGAGTCACTGAGCTATGATAGGTCTGAAACAACACAAGCTCTGTAGACAGGGATTGGTCAGATTTAACAGGGGGTTGGTCAGATTACACATGATCCCCGCCTGGGTAGTTTATTGAGTCAATCATCCTGGAGGCCCACTGAGTCTGCTGTTTACCCCGGAGCTTTTACAGTCGCCAGGAAGTCAGAAAAAAAGTATTTTCCAGTCATGTATTGGTGCCCCCTAATAACCTCGTTGGGCCTCCCCAGGAGGGCACTCCCGGCAGTTTGAAAACCTCTGCTATAGATGCTTTTGAACGATTGTTCCTTATTTTCAAGCATTGCTGATCTCCCTTGTTCACTGAACAGAAGTGGGTAAATATTTTATACACTTCTATTCATATGAGCTTTCTGTAGACTCCGCTCTGAAGAGGACAGCATTTATTCCGAGAGTTATTAGGAACAGATCTCGGTTCATCAATATCTGTTATCACTAGGAGCGTTAACTCAAGCAGAAGAAGATCACACATTATTCGCATATATACTTTTCTTTGGACTAGCAGCTGCATCCACATGAAGGAAGCTTAGATAAGAGATAAATTAGTTAGTTAAAATATAATTCTCCGGTACATGGTAATGAATTGTAACACCCGCTGTGCTGCCTTAGATAATGACCTTCATAAATCAATATTGTTGCAGTGTATTCATATTGCTGTGTGGATTCCAGGGGAGAGCTGGAACACAATGCAAATCAAACTGGGTTTTGTTTGCACATAAGCATATGTGTCTGCATGCTTTATTTCATATCATTGCTATTTATTAGCAGAACAGAAATGGGTTCTTGTTTTAGCACCCCTGTTAAACATTTAATATAAATGGTTTATAACATTGCTCATACATATACAGATTCCTGTAGGCAAGCAGTCTTCTAAAAACTCAAATAGAGGCAAAACTACATTGAAAACTATACATTGTCCGTTCAGTAACATAAGAACCTACCTCATAAATACAGTGTTCAGCTCAATCACTGACAGATTAAACCAATGCCAATAACACAGAAAGTCACATAGAAAAAGGTTGGCTAACAATTACAGATTTACAGAAATGACTCACTCTAAACTAATTTTAAAAAAGGGTAAATTAATCAAAACAGGTACCATAGGTCGGCGTGGTACCTGATACCAAAGTGCACAACAGGTTACTGGTCCGTTGCTGTGGAAACTATATTTAAAAAAAAAAATCCTAAGTCAACTAACATGGTTGGGACTCAAAGTAGCCATCTTCTGGCTGGGTGGGGCATTGCGGATAATAAAATCTGGAATTTTTGTAACAGACTCTATACTTTTTCCAGACTTTTTCCTTACCTGTATAGGAAAGTTGGGGGGGGGGGGGTAGAACAAAAAAAGTCAGATTAAGAAATTAAATGTATTTATCTAAATGCTAGAAGTATCAAAACAAAATTCTAGAACTTGAAGCTACTGCACTAACAAGTAACTATGATGTGATAGGTGTTACAGAAACTTGGTTATCTGAGAGTGTGGTATACAATAACACAGAAAGTCACAGGACAGAAAAGGAGGTTAGGCTAACAATTAAGCAGATTTACAGAAATGACTCACTCTAAACTAATTTCAGAATAAAAAAGGGTAAATTAGGATGCAAGAACAGGTGACCATAGGTTATACGGAAATGTGTGGCAAAGGAGACCTGATACCAAAGTGCACAACAGGTTACTGGTCCGTTGCTGTGGAAACTATATTTAAAAAACGAAAATAGAATAACTAAAACAGAGGTCAGAGAACCACTGGCAAACTCAGACCACAACATGGTCTCATTTGAAGTGTTTTTTAAATCCATAAAAGTAAAGACTAAAGCTAAGGTTTACAATTTTAGAAAAGCAAACTATGAAGGCATGAAACAGAGACTAACAGAAGTAGATTGGAGTAAAATAGAGAAAACACCCACAGAAGAAGGATGGTTGTTCTTCAAAAACGTAGTACTAGAGGCGCAAAACAATTACATCCCTAAAGTAGACAAATCTAAATGTAAAACTAAATTGCCAAAATGGTTTAATAGATCAATTAAAAAAAATATTCAGCGAAAAAAGGCACTTTACAGAGCATTAAAAAAGGACCAAAAAGAAAGTACACAGAAAGAGTACACAGAACTGCAAATGCAAGTCAAAAAGGAAGTTAGAAAGGCCAAGAGAGAAATAGAAATGAACATTGCTAAAGAAGCTAAAACCAATTCCAAAATGTTTTTCCAATATTACAACAGCAAGAGAACATTCAAAGAGGAGATTAAATGTTTAAGAGATACAAATGGCAAAATCATAGATGAAGAAAAAAAAATAGCAAATATATTAAATGATTACTTTTCACAAGTTTTTACAAAGGAAGATACTGACAACATGCCCCACATGTCATCCAGTTCCTATCCAGTTTTAAATAACTTTAGCATAACTGAGGCAGAAGTGTTAAAGGGACTAGGAGCTCTTAAAATAAACAAATCCCCTGGGCCGGATGAGATCCTCCCAGTAGTACTCAAAGAAATGAAAGAAGTAATTTACAAACCGCTAACCAAGATCATGCAGCAGTCTCTTGACACAGGGGTGGTACCGACAGACTGGAAAATTGCAAACGTAATACCGATCCACAAAAAGGGAAACAAAACTGAGTAAGCCTAATTACGCAGACTGTATGAACTTATTATAATGTTATATATGTAACTACAAGTGTCATCCAGTTCAATAGGATGGAAGTAAAGGGACTGAGCTCTTAGAATAAACAAAACCCCTGGGCCGGACGAGATCCTCCCAGTAGTACTCAAAGAAATGAAAGAAGTTATTTACAAACCGCTAACCAAGATCATGCAGCAGTCTCTTGACACAGGGGTTGTACCGACAGACTGGAAAATTGCAAACAAACTTATGACTTCTATTATATGGGAAACTATAATAAGATCCAAAATGGAAAATTACCTATATGGTAACAGGGTACTGGGAGACAGTCAACATGGTTTTAGGAAAGGGAGATCGTGCCTAACTAACTTGCTTGATTTTTTTGAGGATGCAACATCGATAATGGATAATTGCAAAGCATATGACATGGTTTATTTAGATTTCCAGAAAGCTTTTGACAAAGTCCCGCACAAAAGATTAATTCTCAAACTGAACGCAGTTGGGATTCAAGGAAACACATGTACATGGATTAGGGAGTGGTTAACATGTAGAAAACAGAAAGTACTGATTAGAGGAAAAACCTCAGAATGGAGTGTGGTAACCAGCGGTGTACCACAGGGATCAGTATTAGGTCCTCTGCTATTCCTAATCTACATTAATGATTTAGATTCTGGTATAGTAAGCAAACTTGTTAAATTTGCAGACGACACAAAAGTAGGAGGAGTGGCAAACACTGTTGCAGCAGCAAAGGTCATTCAAAATGATCTAGACAAGATTCAGAACTGGGCAGATACATGGCAAATGACATTTAATAGAGAAAAGTGTAAGGTACTGCACGCAGGAAATAAAAATGTACATTATAAATATCATATGGGAGATATTGAAATTGGAGAAGGAATCTATGAAAAAGACCTAGGAGTTTTTGTTGACTCAGAAATGTCTTCATCTAGGCAATGTGGGGAAGCTATAAAAAAGGCTAACAAGATGCTCGGATACATTGTGAAAAGTGTTGAATTTAAATCAAGGGAAGTAATGTTAAAACTGTACAATGCACTAGTAAGACCTCATCTTGAATATTGTGTTCAGTTCTGGTCACCTCGCTATAAAAAAGATATTGCTGCTCTAGAAAGAGTGCAAAGAAGAGCAACCAGAATTATTCCGGGCTTAAAAGGCATGTCATATGCAGACAGGCTAAAAGAATTGAATCTGTTCAGTCTTGAACAAAGAAGACTACGTGGCGACCTAATTCAAGCATTCAAAATTCTAAAAGGTATTGACAGTGTCGACGCAAGGGACTTTTTCAGCCTGAAAAAAGAAACAAGGACCAGGGGTCACAAATGGAGTTTAGAAAAGGGGCATTCAGAACAGAAAATAGGAGGCACTTTTTTACACAGAGAATTGTGAGGGTCTGGAATCAACTCCCCAGTAATGTTGTTGAAGCTGACACCCTGGGATCCTTCAAGAAGCTGCTTGATGAGATTTTGGGATCAATAAGCTACTAACAACCAAACGAGCAAGATGGGCCGAATGGCCTCCTCTCGTTTGTAAACTTTCTTATGTTCTTATGTTCTTATGTTCTTAAAAAATGCCTTTCAGTGAATCTGGTGACATTTTCTGACTTCTCACTGTCAGGCATATCTTCCTGCTCAAACAGGAGACATAAAATAATTGCAGTCTGAAACTGCAGAAATGACATGAAAGGACCAGATGCTGAGGACTTGTAAATTACAAATAAATTGTGCATTGCCAGCTGCACAAGATATATGAGCACCTTCTTATACCATGCCATGGTCTTAAGAGTGGCATCGTAAGGCTGCAGCATCTGGTCCATTTTGTCCACACCTCCTATTGTAGTCAAGGACACACAGGATTTTTTTTAATCGTCTGTCCTGACCTCACACTGAAACTGTTTGTGTGGATTCATCATGGATGGTAATCAGAATGTAGACATCTTTTTT